>NC_038245.2:1824574-2124574 GCF_000004515.6 Glycine max
TAAAAAAGTAAAGGAATTTACTCTATATATTTTTCTGCTATATATAATTTTAGAAGTTATGCAAAGCAATTGTGTAAAAAACTATTTATTGAAAAATTAATTACCTTCATTTTATTTTTATTTTAATCTTATTAAGAAAACAATTTAATTGTTTTTTGCCTGTTTTGGTGGTCTACTTTAAATTATGATTGTGGTCACATATTCGACCATTATTTAATAAGAATACATGGGGTTGAAGAATTGATTAAAACAAATCATTGTCAAGCATAAAACTAAATTTCCTGGTGGAATTTTGATCTTAATTAATTGAAACCATAAGTTCTTAACAATTTTTGTTCACCTTTTGTACTATTTGGCAGGCTGGTGGTCCTGTTTGGGAAGTTCCACTGGGAAGAAGGGATGGTTTTTCAGCAAATCAAACACTTGCTAATGAAAATCTTCCTGCTCCTAGTCTTAGCATTGATCAACTTATATCCGCATTTGCTAATCAAGGCCTCAACATTACTGATCTAGTTGCACTTTCAGGTATGAGATTTTTTGCATTTAATAAAAAGAAGGTTTTATGATGTGGTTTACAAGCCCAGTATGAAAATATTATATATATATATATGTGTGTGTGTGTGTGTCAAATGCTTTAAATTGATTAAATAAGTAAAGAATAAACGAGATGAGTTTTCTTTTATATGGTTGTACATGTATCCATATTGCTACTCTTGTTTTGTTAAACTAATAATTTAGATAAATTTTATCAAATTCTTTCTTTGGCAATGAATGCTCTTGTTATAATCAAATTTAATTAAACAAAAGTAGCAATGTATATCAAATGACAATGTCAATGGAGTACTACTCGGTTACTTGAACTCGAAACGTGAATTATTCTAAATCCCTAGTATTTTTCTGTGATTCAGATAAAAAAAAAATATTGCAATGAATGCTCTTAATTGTAACCAAAAAGGCAATGAAAACCCTTAAATAAGAATGGCATTTGTTGTATTACTTACTAAAAATGTTTAATTTTTAGGTGCTCATACAATTGGTAGAGCTCAATGCAAGTTTATTGTTGATCGATTATACGATTTCAATGGCACCGGCAATCCAGATCCTACTCTCAACACAACTTACTTACAATCATTGCAAGTAATATGTCCCGATGGTGGACCTGGCTCTGATCTCACCAATTTGGACTTAACCACTCCTGACACGTTGGACTCAAGTTACTACTCCAATCTTCAACTTCAAAATGGCTTGCTTCAGAGTGACCAAGAGCTTCTTAGCGCAAACGATACTGACATTGTTGCCATTGTCAACAGTTTCACTAGTAACCAAACTTTTTTCTTTGAAAACTTTGCAGCATCAATGATTAAAATGGCCAGCATTGGAGTGCTAACGGGATCAGATGGAGAAATTCGAACACAATGTAATTTTGTGAACGGAAATTCTTCTGCTCTTACCACCAAAGAATCTTCACAAGATGGCATGGTTAGCTCAATGTAAAATAAATGGACAAAGGTTATATATGCTGGAAAATGCTGGGGTTAAAGGTGTCAATAAAGAGTTCTGTATATGCATATATATATGCCATGTGCATGTGGTGAACCGTTATAAACTGTATTGTACTTTGTATTCTATACACCTAGCTTTGTATTATACCCTGCCGTGTGGACAAACTATATACTACTAAATAATTGCTGTCACAAGCAATCATGAACTCCATACTGCCTTAAATTTCAATATGTATTAATGAAGTTGAGTTAAAAGTATCACTTCAATAAAAGTGCAGATGATTACAATTGTATGTTGGTATGAACTTTTTAGGAATGATTGTGAACCAAGGAAACTAGTTATTGAATAATTCTAAAACTTTAGAAATTTCCACAAAATGACCCATGTTGGTATACTATATACTTGAATGTTAAAGTTTGAAACAGAGGAAAGCGAGTAATAGAGGGAAAGATATATTAGTGAGTGAAGAACAAGAGTAAATTAAGTTGTTAGTAATCGTAGATAGTATTTCACTTAAATTCACTGGCAAAGAAGAACATGAGTGCCTTATGTTTTCCATCATTATTTCAATATCGTTTTCTCTTACCGCACAAAATGATTGGACCCTTCTGGTGCTAGGAAGATGCAAAACAACTACTGATGTTAGCATCTTTGGGCTTTTAAAATATTTGGACTTTCAGAGAATTGTAATATGAATTAGACCCAAGCTTAAGTAGTTCATAACACTAACATTGTCTTTAGCTAGATAAAAAAAAAAAAAAAAAAAGTACTAGTAAGAGATTATGGGCAAAGCACAAAGTGCCATACAAGTAAATTGACAAATAGTATTGCGAGAGGTTATGAGCAAAAAGTACTAGAAGGCATTGGTAAAAAAAAGTAATTTGTCCAGATATTGTCAAAGATATTGTCAAACCAACTTTATCATGGAAAGCAATTGTAGACATTTATATATTCGGGAGAAAAACCTACTTGGAGACCACATTGACAGCTTCAATGGCTAGATCACCAATGTGTAAGCAACTAGAATAACTTTCAAAGATATTTTAAAATAGAAAACATAAACAGGTCTTAATTAATAAGAATATATATATTCACATAATGAACTTTTAAGTTGTGTATATTTTTTAAAGACTTGCAATTCATCTTTCAATGATACTTTATTATGCATGTGTCTTGTAACTTTATGTAAATGTAAATAACCTCTTTCTTCTTGGGTAAATTAAACAAAAGAAAAAATATAACCAGTTAAATGTGGGAAATGGGAATATGCTCTTAGAAAAGAGAAAAAAAAACAGGTATTGATGGGAAGACTTTGATAATTCCTTCTAGATTACACTATCTGTTTTATTTGTAGTTTAAAAGCACTCCAAGCTACGTTGGAGGGAACACTGAAATTAGAAAAGCAGAAGTGGACGAAAAAGGATTTTTCTTTCTTTATTTCTTCTAGTAACCATGAACCAAGTCCAAAAAGTAGTCAATGCTCGAACATGAACGCGTGGAAAATTAAAAAAGCAGAAGTGCACAAATTTTCACATTACTGTTTCACTTAATACGATAGAAGTTAGGTATGCCCTCGTTTATCGTAGCCTAGTTAGGACTTGGGAGGTATTTACTTGGAGACTGGAACGTTAAACGTGTTCTTGCCTTCTTGGGGGTTCAACTTTTTTCCTTCATTTCTATTAACTTATTTTCAGAAATAGAGTAGTTATTAATGGTGTATTTTTTTTTCTTTGGCTGTTATAATTATTAAAACTGTCCAAGTGCATGTTTGTTCTCCGTTTAAATTGTTATCACACAAAATTTGAGATAAATTCAACGGTCCAATGCAAAGTTAACATAAAAGGAAAGTCTTGATCCTTCAGCAAAATTGCATTTGTCCTAACTAACGTTTAGACAAACATTCTCTATATAACAATCTATCCGATCCCCGTTTAAAAGTTTTCAATAAAAAAAATTCAATGCTACGTTTTTTTTATGCTTTTTGTGAAAAATCCTCAAGCATTACCTTAGCAGCGACACATCTCCTAAATTTAATAGTTTAATAAAAATATATATATATGATTTGATATACATTCTACCAACTAAAGAAGCTTGGTATGCGCGGCTTTTGCTTCAAACTTCTAAAAGCAGAACTCATCCATGATTGAATATGATAGTATACCCCCACCTCATAACTCAAATATAGAGAGTTTTTATTTTCTTTCTTTAAAAATAAAAAAAAAGAAAAAAAGAGTTTTTATTCTCTATAAATTTAAATTTTAATCAAGATAAACACAAATAAACTTATATTCTCACCAAAAAGTACATATTTATATATATTGCATATGTAATCATTTATATGCTTTAATATAAAGTGTATTACAAATAACAAACCTAATTTGATGATCGAGTTTACAAATAAATATCATCCACTGGTGCAATACACGTTATCATATTTGTATAATTAGTTGGTTAAGGAAGAAAAGAAAATAGAAAGGTAGAAGATTTGATCTTTTCTGTAAACAAAAAAAAAAAAATTGATTTGCATGTAACTTAATATACCTATAAATATGAAGTATATATGCATTTGGAAATAAGGTGAGGAAGAGCACCAAAGTACCCTTTTATTTTACATATAGAATAATGGTTCTTAAATTTAACCTAATTTTACAAACTACTCCATACAATACACCGTACTAAAAAATTTATTATGACAACTGTATGAAATAAAATTCAAACCACCAATAAGGAACTAATCCTTGAAAGAAGGGCATTGCATTCATTGGGCTTTTTTCTCTCTATATAAATAGAAGCACCCGGATCTGTGTGTTCTAACTACAAAAAAACAACACCCTCATAAATTGCAAACACCGATCAGAAAGAAAAAATGAGTTCCCTTCGTCTGGCTTTATGCTGTGTGGTGGTAGTGCTTGGAGCACTACCACACTTCTCATATGCACAGCTAGATCCTTCATTTTACGATAGCACATGTTCAAATGTGACTTCAATCGTACGTGAGGTGCTCTCAAATGTCTCCCAGTCTGATCCCCGCATACTTGCAAGTCTCATCAGGCTCCATTTTCACGACTGTTTTGTTCAGGTAACTATATATAATTACTCTTCTTCATATCTTAATTAACTCCATTCATAGTTAATTTCTTGCCACATGCAGCTAATTAGTTAACTCTTATCACGTCTTTTGATTTTAGAGTAGTAAATCCTTCCCTACTTCTATTACCCCGAGCAAAACTCGTTTATCAAATTAGTAATATTTTTTCTTTTATATTAGATGGCTAAAATGCAAGGGTTCATGAAAACATTTCTATAGAAATTTTAATATTTTTAAAATAAGTGTGTTTGATTTATCAAATTTTCAAAAGCTGTTTTCATTGAGAAGTAATTTAAATGAATATCTTTTATTGATCTTTTATACAAAATACATTGATACATCATAATACATAGAAGTGGTTGTACAATAGATTGGATTTTAGTGTGCGTCTCCCCTATGAGTAACGACTATTTGAAATATAAATTCAAAATAACATCAAGTAATAAATAATTTTAAAATACTTATTTTAGAAATAATTTATAACACTTAATAGATTTTCATAATTTCTGAGAACGGAATCAATCATGCACCTGGTCTCCTCCATCAATTTTAGTGAAATCTTTTTCCACTCCAAGTTATGAACTGGGGCCTCTGGCTCAACCACTCCTTATAATGTTAAGTGTAAAAGCAAACGTGGTTTGAAATGTCAAGGTTTCCTTATCTTGGGCACTGATAAAAGAGTACGTTGAATAAAAGAAAAGGAAAAATAAAGTGCACGTTGCTTTTTAATGTAACTCAATTATTTTGTTGCTGAGAGAATTGAATTAATTATACATGGATGGATATGACAGGGGTGTGACGCATCAATTCTGCTGAACGACACGGACACGATCGTGAGCGAGCAAAGTGCAGTGCCAAACAACAACTCAATAAGAGGTTTGGATGTTGTGAACCAGATCAAGACTGCAGTGGAAAATGCTTGTCCCGGCATAGTTTCTTGTGCTGATATTCTTGCTCTTGCAGCTCAAATATCTTCTGATCTGGTATAAATAAATATATATATATATATGAAGAATTGATTAAAACAAATCATCGTCAAGAATATAAAAAAATAAAAAATAAATAAAAACTTCGTGGAATTTTAATCTTAATTGAAACCATAACTTCTCAACAATTTTTGTTCACCTTTTGAATTCTATTTTGTCCAACTTATAGAGTTTTAGTATTTTTTGATGCATTTATATATAGAGTTTTAGTATAACTATATATTTGGCAGGCTAATGGTCCTGTTTGGCAAGTTCCATTGGGAAGAAGGGATAGTTTGACAGCAAATCAAACCCTTGCTAACCAAAATCTTCCGGCTCCTACTTTTACCATTGATCAACTTATCGAATCATTTGGTAATCAAAGCCTCAACATTACTGATCTAGTTGCACTTTCAGGTATGAAAGCTTTTACATTTAATAAATAAAATGTTTTATAATTTGTATTTACGAGTGTATAGTATTTTTTGGATTTTTATGAAATCAGTGAGAATTTATTGATTATCTTTAATAGGATATTTTCTCTTAATCACTATAAGACTTGAGCTAGTTAGGGATCCAAACTTAGTTTGACTAGAACCAAGGACATAATATTAAATATATCTTCTTATATGCTTTATATTGTTTAAATAAAAAAAAAACTAAATGACGATGAGTTTTTTTTGTGTGATCATATTGCTACTCTTATAATAATACTTAAACTAATTCTAATTTAGATAACTTGGATGAAAATTAATTAAACAACAGTAGCAATGTTTATAATCAAATGACAATGAATGCTCTCTTTTGATATAAATACATTCTTTTTTTATAAAAAAAATTATCGTTATACATCTTTAGTATCATGTGTACCCATTAGAAAACCCTTTAATTGCATTACTTATTGAAATTTTTCTTTTTTTAGGTGCTCATACAATTGGTAGAGCTCAATGCAGATTTTTTGTTGATCGATTATACAATTTCAGCAACACTGGCAACCCAGATCCTACTCTAAACACAACTCTCTTACAATCATTGCAAGGAATATGTCCAAATGGTGGACCTGGCACTAATCTCACCAATTTGGACTTAACCACTCCAGACACATTCGACTCCAACTATTACTCCAATCTTCAACTTCAAAATGGCTTGCTTCAGAGTGATCAAGAGTTGCTTAGTGCAAATAATACGGATATCGTTGCCATTGTCAACAATTTCATTAGTAACCAAACTCTTTTCTTTGAAAACTTTAAGGCGTCAATGATAAAAATGGGCAACATTGGAGTGCTAACGGGATCACAAGGAGAAATCCGATCGCAATGTAATTCTGTGAATGGAAATTCTTCCGGACTTACTACTACTGCCACCAAAGAATCATCACAAGATAGCATGGTTAGCTCATTGTAAATAAATTGGCAAAGGTTGTGCTGAAAAATGCAAAGATTGAAAGTACTAATAAAGCGTTTTGTATATGCACATATATGCTATGTGCATGTGGTGAACCATTATAAACTTTTTACTTTGTATTCAGCACCTAGGACCTAGCTCTATATTATTCACTACCGTGTGACAAAATATATATTTACTACACTCCTTCTATTTCAAAATTTTGCGTGCTTTAGCTTTTCTATTTTCGCAGCAAAACATTGGTTGTTTTAAAATTTCAAGATGTAATGTGCATTTTTTTCCAATTATATATATCTTTATATGTAGTTGAGAGATTAAGACTATTTTAGTGGAATATTTGATAACTTTAAGTTTTACAGTTTTTAATGTAGCATTACATAGTGGAAACAGTAGAAAATATTTTCATAGGAATATAAATAAAGTAGTTGAAAATAGTATAAAAATCTGTAAAACAATAAATAAATGATAATTTAATCTAAATTTGTATGAATGAAATATTTATATATCAGTGCAAAAACCGTAAAATTCAAAGTTTTGGAATGAAGGGAATTTAATCTAAATTTCTGTCACAAGCAATCGTGAACTCCATTGTTTTAAATTTCCACCTAGATTAACGGAAATTGAGTTAAAACTTAAAAGTACTACTTAGCTTCAACAAGAGTACAGACGACTCCAATTATATGTTGCTACGAACATATATTTTTTTGGAATAATTGTGAACCAAAGAAACAAGACAAACAATTGAGTTATACTGACGTGATTCCTATTTCTAAGCTATGTTTGAAATTTTGCCACTCCAAAGTTGAAGGGATTGCGAAAGCTAGGTTTGGATTGTAGCAACTAATTTACTTAGGACAAAAAAAAATTATGCAAGCAATTTTTTCAGTGATGATGTGTGGATGCATTATCTATTTCCTGAATCCTGACAAGAACACAGATATCCAGCAGAATCAAAGTTTTTTATTGTACGAGAAAAACATGTACTAATAAGAATCAAGGAGACTACAAATTAAATCTAGAGAATCCAATTCTATTTTACATGTTTTGGTCCAATGATGAGAATCTAACTCTATAAATAAGATTGCATGAGTCTTTTGTGTGTAAAAGGAGCTTTTATGTTTTATTTGGCGTGGGCTTTCACTTTTGTCAGTTTTGTGCGTCATGTTTTCGGGCTTTAGCATCGTATAGTGGTTTCTATTTATTTATTTATTTTGACTTAATTATACTTATTTTTGTTCATTTAAGTTAGATTCTTAGATTGTATATGATTTTAATCATTTGAGTTTTTTTTAACTAGTTGCATCTCAATTGTTTTTTATTTAATGATTATTTAAAACCACGGGTTGATATCATTGATTGCTGATCTGATATTTAAAAGTTTATTAAAACTATGGTTCAACACCCAACTAATTTAACTTGGTGAGAATTCCTGAAAAGTTGAAACCTAATTTCTAGATAATGAGACCTAATTTGTTGATTTGGAAACGAAGTGGAAAGAAATAAGCAGAAAGATATGATAAAATATTCAATTTTTACCATTTATTTGAAAAGAGAAATAAAAAGGAAAGGATTCTAAAATAAATAAATAAAAAAGGAAAGGAGTTATTTTCATGACATGGGATCTATTAGAAAACATTCTCCCTCCCCAAATCGGCATTTTCTTTTCTTTTTTGTTAATTTCTTAAGATTAAATAAATTTCTATAGCTTAACTTTTTTAAAATTAATAAATAAGTATTATGTTAAGAAAAAATAATGAAATAAAAAATACAGTTGTTAATTAGTATACAAATATTTTCATATAATTTCTCTATTGGTACTGGTATTTGAACTTCTCAAAATGTCCACCCGACGTCTATCTAACAATTATGGTTAATTATATGTATGTAAATATGATTGATTTTATTTAAATGTAGTTAATTATTATTAAATATATTAATCACATATAAATACAAATTTAATCATATTTTTATATGTAATTGAACTCGTTTGATAGTTAGTAACTTCATAACATTATTAATCACTTATAAAATAAAATTAATTATATACTAACTTTATTAATTACTTTTAAAACAAAGTTAACCACCACTTGTGGTACAAATTAAAATTAAACATATTTTTATATGTAATTGAACACATTTGATAATCAATAACTTCATAACATTATTAATCACTTATAAAATAAAATTAACTATATACTAAGCATATTTTCAAGCGGTTTTAGTGGGACGAATATCATTTTCCTTTATCTATTTCTTTTCTTCTTATTTCTATCCATTCAAAGAACAAATCTTCTATACTCTATTTCTCTTCTTTCTATTTCTTTTCTCTATATTTCACTTAATCAAAGCATAAAGGTCATTGAGATGGGTACAAAAATATGTATTTATTTTTGTAACCATAGTATCGGTATAAAATTATTCTCATAAAAAATAATAATAATTCTTCGTCCTAGACTTTAAGTGTAGATAAAATGGGTATGTGTCGATGACAAATAATGTGCATTAGTTGTTCTTAATGCACATGAGATTTTCGTTTTCTTTTTTTAACATTTTTCTAGTGTACATTAATTGAGCTTGATTTGTGGTATTAATTATTTTCTCACATTAGAATCGACCCTAAGTGAATTCCAACTCCATATAAGATGAAATGTTTCGTTAATTACAACGAGAAACTGAATAATACATTATTAAAGAATCAACTCACATTATTAAAGAATCACTTGAATCTGCTATTACAAGTAATATTCGCATCAAAGGCTTTGTGCCTTGTTAAAGCCAAACAAACAACGGCAAAATTAGTCAATTCAAAAGTGGCCGGTACATGTTTATCATGGAAGTTTCGTACATAATTAGTATTATATTAATAAATAATGTAACAACTCCTTCATATTCCAATGCCTAAAATATTAATTTAGCTAGAAATTTAAAGCACACGTGGGTGAAAGTGGGTCTGCTTATTACTTCAGGTTTTAACTAAAAGAAGACAATGAAACGAACTATATAGATAAGAAGACCAAACGAAGTCAATGCACAAGAGATAAAAAATACTATTTATACAACTTCTTTTACAAAAAAAAATTTAAAAAAAGGGATGAAAAATGTAAAATGTAAAATACAATGAATAATATAATAAATAGAGATAAACAAACCAATTATATAAATTACTATATAGCTTTATCGTATAAATTACATAAATTACTATGCAGTTTTAGTTATATATAATGAGAAAATAGATTCATTTACGAATAACTCTTTTAAAATTATTTTTTTTGTTACCATTTATTTTTTAAAAATTTAATCTGGAGATATAAAAAAGTTATTCATAGAATAAAAAAATCATCTCTCATATATATATATATATATATATAATACCTCTATGGATCAAAACAATTAACATATCCAAAAAAAATTATGCTGTACAAACAATACTCATATATATGTATAGATTTGTAGGCAATACTTATGTTGTGAATTGATTTTTTACTGTCTTTTTTGGTATAGGGGAAACAAGTTTAATTACTGTCTTTCAAATTATGAAAAATATTATTATTATTATTAAAACATCCATCCTGCCCAAAACATTTGTGCAGGAAAACTGAAGTCTATAAACGATGATGATGTCGCGCGCAAGACAACTTGGTGTTAAAGCTTTTGGTAACCACACCTTACTTTTAATGCGCCTTATGCTCAGACCAGTTGATTAATAAACTCCCATCACACTAATTAATAATTGATAATACCCACAATGGATGGGTTGAGGTGTGGACGTGTTGTGAGTTAGAATCCTTGGAAAATATTCTTTTTTACAGACCTTGGGATATAAGTATTATTATAGAGACATTTATGTTTCTGCGTTTCAACGGAAATATATATTACATGCCTATGGACGTAATATTTTATCCAAAGTAATGACAACGGAAATGCCGAGAAGAATTAATTAGATTTAGGTTGTACACACAGCTCCTGGTCATGCGCCAAGTCTTAAAAAAAATATATCCTATGGCAATAAATTAGCCAAATAAGAAACTCAATATATAACCAACAACTATTAACACAAATTATAATCACTTATTTTACTTAATTAATTCTGATTGTCCTTAAATATAGAATAGATCGGTCAGAAGAATAATAAAATTTATAATTTTTAATAAATTTTAATCAATAATAAAAATATATTTAAAAAATGTTACAAAATATGTTACTTGCACTTCATTTGATCATAAATTTGTTATGCATTATATAAGATTATTAAATTTTATAACAATTATTTAAAATTCATATCTAAAATAATTTATAAATAGTTGTCAGTAAAAAACTCTTTATACTGAGAAAGCATGGAAATTAAATTTGTAAAAAGTATAACACATTATATAAATTTATATACACAATGTTAGTAGTAGGATGTTATACTGTACTAATGTAAATTCACAATTAAATTTCATATTATCAATTTAATTTTCGTTAGATCAATTATGGTATATCAACAAAGCTAACTCAATATTAATTAATTCTTTCTTTTAGTAGTGATCGATATGCATTGACTTGGTAATAAATTGAGTTGATTAAGAATTGCAATTCAGACACAGTGGACTTGGATTATACATATGGGGTGTACACATTATCACTGCACCTTCCTTCTTCAAGTGGTACTTAACTAAACATAATCTTATCTAACAAAAATAGTTAAATCATCATTTAAAAAATACATGACTTTGTACTAGATAACGTGCCTAACAAGAAGTTGTCTTGTTCTTCAGTGTCATTCTTCGTCCATCACAATATTCACAAGCATGGCTGCTATTTGTCTCTATAAATAAAAGGCAAGTTATATGGTGAGTCTTGCAGCAGCAACACACACAAACAGAGGTGTTGAGTGAGTTCAAATCAATTTTAGGCAGAAAAATGAGGTGTTTTGGTCTTGTAGTGATAGGTCTAGTGGTTGTGCTTGGAGGGTTACCCTTCTCTTCAAATGCAGGATTAGATCCCTTCTTTTACAAGAAGAGTTGTCCCCAGGTGCATTTCATTGTATTTAGAGTCGTAGAGAAAGTTTCAAGAACCGATACACGTATGCCTGCCAGCCTCGTCAGGCTTTTCTTTCATGACTGCTTTGTTCAAGTATGTAAAACTTACTTGCTTATTCATCCTCCCTTTCTATCTAATTTAAGTAGTTAATTCTTTCCACTTTAGATGCCTAAAAACCCATAGTTCAAATTTAAATAAACCCCTTGTGAACAAAAACAAAATTGTCTCCAGCTAAGTGGATCCATCAGTCTCACAAATAAGCTCATAGCCATGATTACTTAGTTAGGTACTCTTTCAATTTAAAACATTTATTGAATTATATTTGAGTTTGATTTTCATGTATTGTTGGCATAAATTTGTTTATATAATTGACCAACAAAATTTTAGGTATGACTTTTAACTTAGTTATTATTAAATTAATAAATTTATTATACCTTATTATTTATAATTGAATATCAGTGTAAGAAATTGTAATGCATGTAAGCAAAGGGGTTAGAGAAATTCTCTAATACACTCTCAGATTTAAAGGTTTGGTACTCTTATATATTCAGAATCTTTCTTTCTCTCTCTTGGCGTGTCAAAACTCATTCAACTATTAGGTTAAAAAACAGTTGTAGCAAAAACCTTAAATTTCTCCTTATACCATAGCAACTCTCTATAAATTAAATTAAATTAATTATACAACTAAATAATGCATGAGATCATAAAGGAAGGGAACACCTTGTTAGTCTCATCTCAAAGTAAGCGGTTTGGATTTTGGAATGTCGAAAATTTCTAGTGGAAACTAAACAAAAGTTCAAGAAAAGAAATTGATTCTTAATTACTTCGTCAGATGTAGTTGTTGAGAATGAACAAGAAATATGAATTGATTTATGTTGTTGATGTTAATTTGTGGCATGCAGGGCTGTGACGCATCAATTTTGTTGAACAACACAGCCACCATAGTGAGTGAGCAACAAGCTCTGCCAAACAACAACTCAATAAGAGGTTTGGATGTTGTAAACGAAATCAAGACAGAGTTGGAACAAGTTTGCCCTGGTGTAGTTTCTTGCGCTGATATTCTTACCCTTGCAGCTGAAGTATCTTCTGTTCTGGTATGCCTCATCTTATATAACATGAAGTCTCATTTTAGGTTAAAGAAAAAACTTAGATCAAGTTCTTTTGTTAAATCCTTTTTTATCAAGTTTGTCCAATCAAATAATAACATATAGATGTTTATTTATTGCAACATATGCTTAATAGAGGTTGTTTATTTATTAGAAAGAATATTCATGTATCATTTGACAGGCTCATGGTCCTTTTTTGAAATTCCCCTTGGGAAGGAGAGATAGTTTAACAGCAAACCGAACCCTTGCCAATGAAAACCTTCCTGCTCCTTTCTTCAACCTCACTCAACTTAAAGCTGCCTTTGCTGTTCAAGGTCTCGACACTACTGATCTTGTTGCACTCTCAGGTAAGAAATGTTCCCCAATTCAAATTATCCTATGTGTTTCAACAATGCTACCTATAATAGCAATAATAAAACGTGATTTGGAAGGAAAACCCATAATTTCTTGACACAGATCAATCATGCTAAAAATCGATAAATATTTCACACGAATATCATAAAAACCCAAAATAATGATAATAATAAATGGAAAGATGAAATCTTGAAATTCAGGGTAAGATATTGGATTTACTAGTGAACACATTAAATTTACTCTAAATTCACCATCTTGACTTGGTTTGACTTTGGAAGAATTTATCTTATAAAAAATAAACACATGAGGGATTTGTATATGATTCAATTTCAGGTGCTCATTCATTTGGTAGAGCTCACTGCTTTTTCATTCTAGACCGATTGTACAATTTCAGTGGTACTGGCAGACCCGATCCAACTCTTGACACAACTTACTTGCAACAATTGCGCCAAATATGCCCCCAAGGTGGACCTAACAACCTTTTGAATTTTGACCCAACCACTCCTGATACATTGGACAAGAACTACTACTCCAATCTTAAGGTTAAGAAGGGTTTGCTTCAGAGTGATCAAGAGTTGTTCTCAACACCTGGTGCTGATACCATCAGCATTGTCAACAAGTTCAGTAGTGACCAAATAGCTTTCTTTAAGAGCTTTTCCGCTTCGATGATTAAAATGGGAAACATTGGTGTGCTAACTGGGAAGAAAGGAGAAATCAGAAAACAATGTAACTTTGTTAACAAGAAATCTGCTGAACTTGATATAGGTATTGTGGCATCCGAATCAGAGGAGGGTGTGGTTAGCTCAATATAAATGAATTAGGAAGAGTTTTATATACACTGGGAAATTATGTGAATGAAGGTCACTAATAAAGAAGCTATAGGCACATTATTCGTATCAAGTGCCCCCAGCTAGCTATAGTTTATTGTATTCTGAATCATGTTGTATTTGTATTAAAATTCTCTTTTTCCATATCTGTTTGTTCTTTTCTTCCATTTTCAAATTCAGATCTTTTAATAGATATATACGTTGGTGATATAACTTGTAAATTTTTCTTAGTGTTGAGAGGACATGATGAGAGAATTTCATTCCTTAAGGCTCTCTTCGGATGATAATACGGAATTAAGGGAGAGAAGATGAAAAGAGAAATTTTCATGGACACCCATTAGGTTGCAAGACAGAGAGAGGAAAAAGAGAAAAAAAAAGAAAAAGTATAGGTTATGTGTGTAAGATTTTGAAAAGAAATAAGTTGTCACGTTATGTACCCAAAAAATTTAATTTCTTATTTTATCCCTACTAAATAACTTTAAAATATTATTTTTACTTTATTTTTCTTAAACCAAACAATAAAACATGATAACTCTTCATTTCTATCATATTTTTCCTTTTTCAAATTATCTTTCTTCTATTTATATTTATTTTATTTCTCTCTTTTAAACCAAACACAATATAAAAAATTACATTTTAAATTGAAATTTAAACTCGAATTGGAATGTTTGATCAATGCAATTGAGGATTCAAGTTCAAAATCAAAATGCATGTTTGAATGAGCATTCAAAAATTAATGTTATTTTTTTAAAAATTGATCGTGATTTATGTTCATATATGTTTGTATCTAAAAATAAGTTAATAGCTATAATTATTTTTATCCACACAAAAATTACCTAGAGTTTATTCAACTCATAATCATTATGGGACATTTGTTTCACGCACTATTTATTTATTCTTGGAATTATGGGATTGGATAAACGTTTACTAAACATGGAAAGCGTTTATTAAAAAAATTAAGCATTTATTATTCCATTTTTTTATAGAAATTATTCCATATTTTATTCATGGTGTAATTAATATTCTTTTCCCATAACAACTTTTAATTACTCAAACTTATCTTTAGGGGACATTTTGGTAGAAGAAAAGTTGTTTCCATCCTAATTATATTGCAAGGTGGCTGCATTCATGATTTTAAGAATATATTTTTGTAGTTCACTGTAAAATTATTGAAAATATTTACAATTTTTTTTCGGAATTAAAGATTTTCATTTTCAATAAAATACTAAGTATATGAGTATACTTTTGTACTACATTATTTTTCTTTTACTATTAATTACTTTTGATCTTTTCCATTAATTTACAGGTTTATTGAATTTTCGTATGCCAACCTTTTAAATTTTATTTTATAGTCATTTTTCTAAATTTTGCAAACAAACTATAGCAATAAAAAAATAGACTAGTTTTTAATAAATTACAAATAAACTTATTTTTGCTACACATTTTTTTATAACATATTTCTTTACACGTGTGCTGTTGTTGGAATAAAGAAAAAAAAATGCATTAACCAAATACTATGAAGTAGTTTGATTTTAGATCACTTGACTAAGACTAAAATACATGCGCAGCTAACACCAAAAGTCTACGGGGTTTAGGTTGAATCCAAACTGAAAGTTTGAGAAAATCGGTATATTAATTGTCATACTTCCTCCAGACTTAAATAATATAAGTTAAAAAAAATAGACCTAAATAAAGGTAAATATTAACTGAGTATTTTATCTTATTTAATAATAATATTCCTATTATGTTGTTTATGTAACCTGTTTCTAATTAATTCATTAATAAAATAAAAAAACTAAAAAGAGACTAATTCATTTAAATTAATAAAATTAAACAGGGACTAATAAAAAAAAACTAATTAAACATGAACTAATTTATTAAAATTAATAAAAACTAATTAAACAGGAACTAATTCATTAAAATTAAAAAAATAAAGAGAGACTAATTCATTTAAATTAATAAAATTAAAGAGAGACTAATTAAAATTAATAAAACTAATTAAAAAGGGACTAATTCATTAAAATTAACAAAACTTATTAAACATGGGCCTAAAATTAAAAAAATAAAATGAGACTTATTCATTTAAATCATTTTTTTATGAACTCTTGTAATTTTACATTTTACATGTGTTTTTAAAAATTCACATAATCCTTTTAAATCTTAAAAATCTATAAAGGTCTTTCAATTCTTATGATATAAATCTATTAAAATTTAAATTATCATAAAAATTTTATAAAAAAAAATTAATAAATCATTACATTCTTATTTAATCTTTAAAATTTTAAAAAAAATTATGCTAAAATAATTTTTTTAAATCTTAATTCAATACATCTTCTAAAATTTTTGTTTTTACCCGATAAAATAATAAGTATAACAAATAATTGTAGCAAAACCAGATGATAAAAGATAAAGAAAAAAGGAAAAAAAAAGGGAAATTTTAAATTACATATTTACTCTAACTTTCATTTTTATAAACTATTAATGAATTTTATAAATATAATTTAATATTGTGTGAGCCAAATTGTTATTAGGATAACAATAGAGAGGTTGATCTCAATAGTAGTCTTTTATCATCAAAATATACCTTGAGGTGTAATTATAATTACTTTATTAATAAATTTTATAAGTATTTATAAGTATTTTTACTATACATTTTTCACATGATTTTTTCATATTATATATAATATATTAATTTTGTACTATATATTTAACGGTTAGAAACATTAAATTTATTAATAATTTATATTTTTTAAAATTATCTTTAAAATTAACATGTGCTAGTACTTTTTGCAATCTTCATACAAGAAAATGAATTTGTCTTATTAAATTTTACCATTTATTATTAAATAACTAAAGGTATTTTGATAAGAAAAAATCATTAGGGATGGAGGTAATATTTATTAGGAAAACATTGTAAAACACTAAAACCCATCAGGATATCGACCGAAGGAACATTTTATTACTAAACCTTAAAAAGAAATATTGCAATAATCTTCAAAATTAAGCCATTTTAATTTTTATTCTTATTGAATGATAAAAAAAATTAATAATTAAATAACATTTCTCAAACACTCTTAAACCCTAGTTGTTTCCTCTGTCTCAAAACAAAAACCCTACAAACAAAACACTTCCTGCTTCGCAAACGTTTGAATCTGAATCATGCCGCGCAAGAAGAAGGCTCACGATCCATTCTTCACCAACGATTCGCGAAAGCGCCAAAAACAGAACAAAAAACTTGACGAAGATGAAGAAGAAGACGCCGAGATAGAAAGCGACTTCGATGAAGACGGCTTCTTCGCCGGCGGCGGCGGCGGCGGTGAGGAGCAGGAGGAGGAAGAGACCGGCGCGGAGGTGCGGAAGAGACTCGCGCAGGACCTTCTCCAAAGGGTTCGGAAAAGCGCGCAGAAAGGAGAGGAAGAAGAGGATGATGAAGAAGAAGAAGACGAAGAAGGAGCAAGAGACTCGCTCGTAGCTCAAAAGTTGTTAAAGGAGCAAAACGAGGAAAGTGGACGCGTCAGAAGAAGCCTTGCTTCAAGGTTTGATTCATTAACTCAATGCATTCCTCAATAAATTGTTTGTGTTTGTGTTTTGATTTAACCATAAAGTTTTGTTTTTTTTTTTTGTTTGGTTGTTACTTTAGGGTGAAAGTGAGTGGTGATGAAGGATTTAGGGTGTTGGCGAAGCACCGGCATAGTGTGACGGCGGTGGCTCTATCTGAGGATGATTCGAAGGGTTTTTCGGCGTCGAAAGACGGAACAATTATGCAGTGGGATGTGAATAGTGGGCAATGTGAGAGGTATAAGTGGCCCAGTGATTCGGTGTTGAAGTCTCATGGGTTGAAGGATCCGCAAGGTTCGGCTACAAGGCAAAGTAAACAAGTATTGGCTTTGGCTGCGAGCTCGGACGGTCGCTATTTGGCAACCGGAGGCCTTGATCGCCATATTCATATATGGGATACTCGCACCAGAGAGCATCTTCAGGTACTGTCTCTGCATTCTTTTAAATGAATGATAATAATGTAGAATTATAGACTGAAAAGTGTCTGGCATGTTTTGTGCCTGTGCCTATTTGAGCATATAGAAGGGTAGTTGGTTGTTAACTGATTGTTTTGTTTGGACTGATTAATGTGTGTATTTTGCTGCTTGTTCTGTATAAAAATGTTTCGCCGCTGTTTTAGTATGTGACGCCTTATCGAAATGCTTAGCTTTAGTTCATTGTGGGTTTTGTGTTTTAGTGGGTAGTGAATTGATTTGAGTGTAATCAGGATCCTACATGGTGATTGACAAAGTAAAATGTGAAGTAAATTATCTGTAGTTAACACAGGACATCTAGTGTTTGGAAAATCATAGGCCTTGTTTGTAGCTAATTGTTTTAGGGTCTTGCACTGTTGAATTGGGGCTTGCGTT
This sequence comes from Glycine max, assembly GCF_000004515.6. NCBI lineage: Eukaryota > Viridiplantae > Streptophyta > Magnoliopsida > Fabales > Fabaceae > Glycine > Glycine max. The sequence goes on from NC_038245.2 coordinate 1,843,250, forward strand.
GTTGTTATTGGATATTAATTTGGATTTTTTACAGTCTTTTCCAGGTCACAGAGGTCCTGTTTCCTGTCTGACTTTCAGGCAAGGAACTTCAGAGCTTTTTTCTGGTTCATTTGATCGGACAATTAAGATATGGAATGTTGAAGACAGAACTTACATGAGCACTCTATTTGGCCACCAAAGTGAAGTATTAAGTATTGATTGCTTACGCAAAGAAAGGGTACTGACTGCTGGACGTGATCGAAGCATGCAATTGTTTAAGGTAATTTCACCATGATGAAGTATTTGGCTATCATCTAACTTGTATGCTAGGGTTTCCTTGCTTTCTCCTACTGTTGCTGTGTTCTTTCCCCTTTTATGTCTGAAATTATTGATTAAGGGGAAACTTTTATCAGCTAATTACTATTTCTTGGGTTATTCCTATTTCTCTTTTAGACTTGTTTTTGACCATTTTTTTAATGTGCATTCTCCCTAATTTAGGTTCATGAAGAGTCACGTCTTGTATTTCGTGCTCCTGCATCCTCCTTGGAATGCTGTTGTTTTGTTGGTAATGATGAACTCTTTTCTGGTTCGGATGATGGAAGCATTGAACTTTGGACTGTAATGCGAAAGAAGCCTATTTACATTTTGAGGAATGCACACGCATTACCGGTGGATAGCATGAAATCTGACCAAAAGGACAGTGAAAAACTCCCCAATGGTAACTTAGGTAAATATGTTCATATATTTTTTCCTTGCAAGTCAAATGTCTCAAAATATTGACAGTTCCTTCAGTTCTTTAAATTTTGTTGGAGAAAAATATATGATGTATACAGTAACATGTTTTCTTTCTTTTTTCTTTTGCCTGCTTTTCAGAAAATTTTATGTCATTTCCTCTATGATTCTGAATCAATTTACTCCTGTAATGTATGCATCAGAGAACAAACAACATCATATTTTGCTGTTGGCTTAACTACTGCATCTTGTACAATACGAATGCATGAATTTGTAATACATTTGCTAGTTATATTTATCCTTATCTCAAGATCGTAAAGTGATACCGTTGTCTTCATTCTGCAGAAAATGGTTACAACCATCCCAAGGATCATCATTGTTTGTCAGTATTCTCTTGGGTCAGTGCGGTCAGTGTTTGTAGAAACAGCGACCTTGCTGCATCTGGGGCTGGCAATGGTTCTGTTCGATTATGGGAAATTGAAAGTGATACCAAAGACATTAAGTCTCTTTGTAATGTGCCATTGGTAAGTGAAAGGAATAGCAACTAAACTCTAGTTAACTTTTCCTAGATTAATTTTTCATAGATTTTGATTATAGCTTCTGTTGAAAAGGCTATTGTTGTTCTTGTTTCTGTTGAATGTAGCTTCTTCTGTAAATCACTAAATCCCTTGTTATTTATTGAATAACTCTCCCCTTTTTTCAAACCTTACTTTTTTGTGCCATGTGATGTTAACATAAGCTTGCGCAGAATAGAGATTGTATACTTGTAAATTCGTACATAGATTTGTAGTTTTATGTAAAAAATCAAGTTTTACTTTTGAAGTCAAAAAGTAATTTCCAAACATGCAATTCTTCATCTTTCTAGTGTTGGATTTACATTTGTACTGAGTTTTATTGCAGTTGAAAAATCCACTGCCATTTAATTTATCCTTTTGCATAACAGGCTGGGTTTGTGAATTCCTTGGCTTTTGCAAAATCAGGAGAATTCTTAGTTGCTGGAGTTGGACAGGTGAAAATTTTCTCAAACTGTGTCCTGCTTGTATGCTTTTTTTTTTTTGTATACTATTTACTGAAATTTCACTGGAAACACTGTCATGGACAGAAAAGTTATCTGAGCATTTCAACTTTCTAGTTTGAAAGGTGGACTTTTAGTATGATAATATAAGGAAATCGATACCAGGTTATCTTATTTATGACTCACTCACACTAATAGGTGAATTTATTATGTTCTCTTGATGTTTGTGTTCTTTGTTTCTTCCTCCCCCCTAAAGCTCTCTCATTTCCAACATTATTTTTATGAAGGTAGCTGTCTCTCTGGCAAATTTCTATTTTTAGCTTGTGATTGTGAGACTTCTCGTGTTAAGTGATTAGAATGACATAATTTATAAGATTAAAGATTTCTCAGGTCCAAATTTTGCTGCACTCAGTTAGGTGTCAATCTGTCCACAGGTGTGTAAGCCTGTAACCCAATATGAGTGTAACCACATTAGCAAATGGACCTTTAATAATGATTGTCCATGGAGACAAATTTTATTGTTTTTCTCTCCTGGTGTTGGATAAGTATATGAAATTGACTAGTTTTATCTAGTAAATAGATTGCTACCAACTTTGAACTTGAAGAGATTAGAATTGTTGAAAGAAAACATTACTGATGCCTTTAATTCTATAGAAACGCCACTTACATCATTGGATACTATTTACTCTTATAGTTATAGATTGCATATTTTACCAGAATAATTGCAGCTATTATCAAATTCATAATTATAAGCCAGTATATAACTCTGCTTTTAAAGTTAAACTCAAGCTTAAATCATAGAGCTACTTAAATCAGTCTTGCCAAATTAAGGAGTATGCCTCATATGTAAACTTTTGCTATAATCAATGAAATGTTTTCAATTTGATGCTTGAGTCTGCTCTCTAGAGAAGTTTCATTTTCTGCTATATGGGAATTTTGTCCGAGTAATTTTGATATAAATATAATTGTTCACAATAAATTTATGGTAATTCACATCTACTATAGTTTCCGTGTTGGTCCTTTTCTGATGGAGCACGAAGAACATATGATGGGCTATGGAACAAAAAGAAATTCAAACTTCTAAAAACCTAATTAGTGCATTTGTTAGCATCTTGTTTGTTTGGGGCTAATTGCATTCATTAGTATGTTGTCAAACAATGCAATGTTATATGCTAATAATAGTATGTGTCAGGCATTCTTCCTGAATTAATTCTCTCCCACATGATTCTTGTGTCCAATAATTCTTGAGCTGCCAATACCGTGCTAGAATTAGTGTTTTCTTCTTCTATAAACTAAGATGCATTTTGTCTGCAGGAACCTCGTCTAGGAAGGTGGGGACGTAACCCTGAAGCTCGAAATGGAGTTTCAATTCTTCCTCTTAAGTTGTGAGATGAGGCATTGAATATTGTACCCTCCTCAATTTTGACATACGAATTGTAACATTGAGTTGAAATGTAGGTCCGTGATCTTAATTAAATGAATCAATTACATTTATTTTTATTATTGTCATAGATAATTTCTTAGTTTATGCTTTGTTTGTATAGGATTCTGAAATCTTGAAATGTTTTTTTTTTACTTAGGACTACTCAAAGCAAATATAAAAATTTATGGTGCAAAATCATTTTCCTTGACGCCAATACCACCTGTTTCAATACAGTTAAACGCCCCTATCATCAACCTTCCATTGACCTTGTAGTACTCAAAACACAGTAGGCAATTTATTATTTGTCTACTAAATCTTGTTCCTCCTAATTACAATGACTTTCCACTATCATCGAGGGACTTGTGCTGAACTTGTTTACACCGTTATTTGTACATGAAGTGTCTGTTTGGCTCTCCGTTCGGTGTACCTTAAACGGATGCTTTTGGATCCAACGTACGTTTAGGGTCTTGGCAATGATTTTTCCAAACATGGTTTGTAGTTGATTTTGTCTTTCAATCACAAATTATGACTTTTTAGACAATTTTGTAAAAGTTAATAGAATATATGATATTTTGTAATTAAATAATGGTATAAAATTATTTTATATTGATTTTATAATATTTTTTCTCTCAAAGTTTAAAGGTAATTATATATTCAAATAAAAATAAGAAAAATGTTAATAAAGTTTAATTGTCATGCAGTATAAAATAATCTTATAATTATTAAATCACATTTTTCATAATTATAAATATATGATAAATTTTAATTGAATAACGATATAAACCTATTTTATAGTGGATAATCTATTATCTCATTAATACACATCTATTTTTTTTTCTTACTTTCTTACCTTAAATAACTTAACCTTAAATTAACAGGTTTATTATAATAATTATGGGAGTTTAATAGTTGAAAGTTGAAACGAACTAAAATTCAAAGTGTGTTTATGAATAAAAGACAATTAACGATGGTAACTTTAACAACAAATAATAAAAAGTATTAGGTTTCAATTGATCAAAAGACAGTCTGGTCTCATGTTGATTGCGTAATAATAAATAATAAACCTATGCCGAAAATTAAAGAAAAAACTGCTCTCAATCTATAATTTTTTTCTTTCGAAATTACGATTCATTCTTACAGTCAAAAGTCACCAAATAGGTATTAAATAACTTCATATAACCAAAATCGTGAAACACTTACCAGCACATTAATCCCCTCTTATAAACACATAAAAGGACAATGCATAGGAATTCAATGCAACTCTTTAAAACCAACTAAGGGTGATTTGGAAGGGAACTTATACAATATACTGGAACAAGTCAATACAAGTTTCAGAACCCGAGGGTTCAAAGTATGTAATAATGTAACGAATATTGTTCATCCGAAAACTCGTAATTACAAAACGCTCCTCCAACCCCTTCAATTTTCGTCCTTTTATCACTTTCAGTATGCTTTCTGAAGTGCAAGTCCTTATGAGCAACCATCCCAAGCTTTGCAATGCTAAAGACCCACGTGACCTGAGCTTGAGTTCAACCACTTGCTTCCTATAAAAATCATCATACAAGGTTACTTTGAGCAATTGAACAAGTCAATCAAGGAACCCATCTTCACATACCGAAACACTCGGAACGGAGAGACATTTTTTTATATGAACAGTTAAAGATGAAAAGGGTGAAAATTCAGTAGCACCTAATTGGGCAAGCTAAACAATTGTATGAACAGGTGAAGAATTCAGTAGCACCTAATGCATGAGCTAAAGTCTCATCAAACATTGAATTTCTAGCTTCAGAAGTTGGTGGGAATAAAAATTCAATACTCCTATTTAAAAAAATAAGTGTGCAGAGAGGTCCTAAATGCTCTTGCCCTGCCAGACTCCAGGATGTATCTTCCCACCTGATTAATGTTTGCCTGATTAGCCACCCAAGCCAGTTCACAAGAATTTACATAATCTATTCATGTTTGACTCCCATTTTGTTGTCAGTTGTGTCCTTGTTACTGTCTCCTCCAACCTCAGTGACTGACCCATCCACAGCTTTTTTATTGTCAGTTGTGTCCTTGTTACTGTCTCCTCCAACCTCATTGACCGACTCATCCACAGCTTTTTTGTCATCAGTTGTGTCCTTGTTACTGTCTCCTCCAACCTCAGCGACCAACTCATCCACAGCTTTTTTGTTGTCAGTTGTGTCCTTGTTACTGTCTCCTCCAACCTCAGCGACCAACTCATCCGCAGCTTTTTTGTTGTCAGTTGTGTCCTTGTTACTGTCTCCTCCAACCTCAGTGACCAACTCATCCACAGCTTTTTTGTTGTCAGTTGTGTTCTTGTTACTGTCTCCTCCAACCTCAGTGACTGGCTCATTCACAGAAGCGGATGCCCCTGAACTTGGATTATCAACTCCTAGAGTCGGCTCAGTTTTGTCCTTGTTACTCTCAGAGGTTTCAATGCTTGAGTTATTGAGAGAAGCTGATGGCTCATCAGTAGCTATCTGCTCATCCTTTGTTAATGCAACACTGGATGATGAAGATGATGATTCGGCTAGACCAGGATTACTGTTCCCAGGTTCTATCTCAAGTTCTCCATTGGGAAGAACATCAGAAGGGTCATTGGCATCTGAAGATTCCCTCCACTCAACCCACTCAACTGGTTTATCGGTCCCACCATGTTCTAATTTTAGTCCTGCTTCTGGAGATGTTGCAGTGTCAGCTAACTCCTCATCTTCACCAGCAACAACAACATCCCCACTGGCTTTTACAAAAACCTCATCAGTATTAGGTGATGGAGAAGCAAGGGAACCTGTTGAGCGTTCATTGGCAACCCGATCTCTATCCTCCTCGAAAGCAAACCAGTTGGAATTTGTGAATAGAGACCCACTGCATGTGCCAAAGCAAAATAAAAGGTATTCATTGAAAGAATTGGAAAAAAGACCTTTACATGAACACCAGACATTACAGCTCAAATTCAAAGTAGAAAATTGACACATGTATGATCAACAGAGGCACGCCATTTACCTTTCATGGTCATCTCCCAACCGCAAAGAAGATATAACAACTTCTGCAGATTCATCATCAAAATAGACATCCTGCAAGATATATATTATGTCATGTTTTATCATGATTTAAATCAAACCTCAATAAAAAAATCCCAAGACACATCTTAAGTCATAAACAAACACAAGAAATCACCCAAAAAAACAAAGATAAACAAGTGCAGACTTGTATGAAAGCCATCAATTTACTCAGCAAAAATAGGCGAAATTTATGTGGTGCAGGAGTTCAAGTCACTTAAGACACCCAAGCAAGAATTACTCATTCCATCTTTAGACATTTATAATTTACACAAGAAAATTTATCTGAGCATTCACTTCCATATATTCAATTATGAATTCATTTCACCTCAATTCCAAAACTAGAGATTAACATTTACGAGGAAAATATCATACCTCATCATCTCGTTCAAGAGAGCCATGTACCTGAGAATATCATACAACACATAAGAATGACATCAGCCATCAGGAATTTATCTTCGTACAATAAAAAAAAAGTCATGAATGATATAAGAAACGCTCAACACAATCATCAAGTATGCACAATAAAGAAGAAATAGGCTATTTGTAGGACAAAATTCACATAAGTAATTACACAAAAAAGGATCAGCCTGGTGTACATAATATGAGAACTGACTATTAACTGTAGGCAAGAATTATAATAACATCGGAAATCAAGCAAATTCAAAAAAAATGCTGGCAAAGCTATGTGCATTTCACTCTGGTCTGATTTGCATAGGATGGGAAGGATTTGACTTTCTCAAAGTTGAGGATTAGGCTGCCTTTACTACCTAACATAGAAGTTTTCAGATATTACTTTTTTTAAGTTCTTTTGAAGCCCGAATGAGCCGAGCCCATTTTCACAGTTAAATCTTCTGATATAACACCATAGAAATCATCTTTGTAAGTATTTCATATACTTCTGGCCATTATGAAGAAAACAACTTTAGGAGCCTTTGTGGACAGAAACTAACATGACATCACGAAGTGATTCCAAATGAGGTTGATAAATAATCCTTCATCAATCGAAGAAAAATTCCAGATATTTCTGTTCTTCTGTTCAGAGCTATCAAAAATGACACTACAAAATGAACATTCAGCAGCAGACAGACAGGTGATCCCTGGAAATGAATGTACCTCTTCAATGTCTTCATTATTGTAAATGCCATAACGGAAGGCCTGACTCAAATTATTAGCTAATGCAGCAACATCATAGTCCCGATCTTGATAATCATCCTCGTCACTATCCCTATTTCTGTCATGCAACGCTGTTGGTCTCCTGTAACAATCAATTAATTTAAATCAACAAAAGAGTCTCTTAGGAAATACACAACGAAACCACATATGAGCTACATTGAAGCTACATAAAAAAAAAAATGAAGCTCTCAATCCCAATTACCAACAATAATAAGAAAAAAATTCAATAACAGAAAAAGATCGCCCTTAAGCTCAGCTCCAAGGGTGCATTGAAATAAAAAAAAAAAAAAAACTTCGTACCCCATTGCCCAGAGGCTCTTCGCTATGCGAAGGTATGGGGGAGGGATGTTGTACGCAGCCTTACCCTTGCATATGCAAAGAGGCTATTTCCGGATTCGAACCCATGACCAACAAGTCACCAAGGCACAACTTTACCGCTGCACCAGGGCTCGCCCTCTCCAAGGGTGCATTGAAATGCACACAACAAATCAGCAAGAGTACAACACATCTCATGCAATTCAGCTGTCTTGCGTGGTTGATGGGTTCACTTTGGCACTGGTTTCATTTTAAGTCAGTAAAGTAGCACAACAAAAGGGATTTTGAAAAGGGACTAGGCAATATCTACTCAATGGAAGCTTTTTACAGTTTTTTTTTTTTTTTTGGTCAGCAAAGATTAATTTATATTAATTGAGTACCAGAGGTACCGGAAAACAAAATACAAGGTATATGCCAAATGATTGGTTCCACATCAGACTTAATGTAGTCTAAGGGGAACCAAAATCTGGCTACATAGTGGGATAAGACTGTTGTAATTAAAATTACCTAAAATATCCCAATAAAATCAATATACAATTATCGTTAAACCTCTCTTATTTATGCATCATGATCCCAAAGCAAAACCTATAGCATCAATTTAGTCAATTTTGTTTCAGTAAGATGGAATACATCATTCCGCAGTTTCAATATTGTTTTAGTTATTCCAGAAGTACAAGATGAAGGATCATTCTACAAACAAAACTAAATAAAAAACATACATGTCAAAATGAATATCAGCTCAATATTTCAGTAATCCTCTGCATGACAAGAAATTCCATTACAAAAACTTGAAAGTAATCTATAAAGATGTTAAAAAGACAATCTTAATAAAACACAAAATTTTCTTGAAAATTTATGCACCTCTCTGTTACACCACTTTTACATATTCTGGAGCTCGATGCTCTCTTGATTAGGTGAACAATGGTCTATGCCTCAAATGGAAACATTTTTCTTGATCAAGGAAGGTATATTATACTCTGATGGTTCTAATAGTTGCTATGACTTTAAGTTTATGGCTCAAGAAAAGAGAATAAGATTTCAATATCGAGTGAAACCTCTAATGATTCTAACCAGGACATATAAAAGCATGATGCCATTCAAAGAAACAGCAAATCTTAATTTTTCAGCTCATTCTGATATTGGATATGAAGATCAACTAGGGGATAGAACAAGACAATGCAAATTAAGAAATGCAACATACCCACACGACCATTGATAGACATTTTCCACAGCATTGCGATTAGATAAAACACTCAGGTACCAATCTTTCCATTCACTATTTCCCTGTCAATTTAAGAAGTTTGAAAATGAGCTTCAAGAATATGTAGTTAACATTTAACATTCATTTTGTGCAGGAACATGTTAAAACATCCAACAATTACTTACTAGAAAAGAAAGAGAATTGATCAACAGATACCAGCAATATAACTTTAAACACTCAAAAATCCTACCAAAACTTGCTGGAGACAAAGTAACAGACCTGCAAATGTTCCTGAATCACACTGTTGTTATTCCCTAACTGGACAAGTTTGTTAGATATACGGGTTAAGTGTCCTATGCATCCTATCCTGGGTGCTGATTTACCCTCAGCAGGTATTGTTGGCTGCATGAGCATTTGCAAAGACAAATTGAAAAGTTAAAATATTAATTCATCCCAAAATTTTTATTTATTTTTCATTAAATAGTTGAATCAAAACATAGATAACAAAACAAAACACTTTTTGCAATACAATTTTTAGGGGAGGGGGGGAGATCATGCACCTTATTTGTATCAGCTTCCAACGTGAATTGCTTTTCTGCTTGTATAATTTTCCCAACAAAATCACAATCACGGAGAAGATGTTCCAGAAGAGAAGAATTTTTACTCTCCAAGCAAGACATTATAATGTTTTCCACGTGGTGATGCAAAAAGTTATTGTATGGGTACCTACCACATTCAAACATTGTAGCAATGCATGAGATCAAATCACATGACACAAGATAACAAAATAGCTAAACTTACTCAAAGAACAAGTGAATAATTCTTTGTACTGCTCCAAGATCAATCAATTTCCTCTCAGCAGCTTCACCACCAACAGTTACTAAAACTGATATAAACTCTACAATCTGAAAGAATATGTGTTCAGTTAAATATTATGGCAAAGCTGCAATATTACTTCTCAACATCTTCAAAGATCATGAACACCAAACATTAAAAAGGCAATTACTTGTAAAACGTATCATGACAGCAAGGGGGTGTTTGGGTTATTGTTAAAGTTGTTGTTTGATAATGTTTTATATTTCTAGCTTGTTGTAGAAGCTTGCAGTGTTTTATTCATGGGAATAAGAAGCAAGATAGTTGAGAGTATTTTACATTCCTGGGAATGTTTTTACAAAACTTATATCAAAAGTGGTAATGTGATATTCCCAAGTCCACATTCCCAGGAAGCTTGCTCAACACACCTTGAAACAAGAACCACCCAAATGTTCAAAACTCACCTACCAATTTCCAACAGACTCAAATCAAACAGACAAATGCAGCAATTTGCAATAATTAATTTACCTTTAAACGATGTTTACCAAGAGGTGGTTGTAACTTGCCAAAAGTAGTTAGCAAGAGATTTTCAGCAGAAGAAACATCTAAGAGCTTGAGTAAATCACCTGCAGAGTAAGAGCTAGATCAGCATTTTTTTCCTCTGTAGAACCAGTCACAGTAAAACTACAAAATACAGAAAAAAGAATCTACATTCAGACACACTTGGTGTCACGATGTAATGTAACAAGATGAAATGAAAATCACAATTCAGTATCAATACAATTTTACATGTTAGATGTGAGTACTAGTGACCTGGTTTCCACCCAAATTGAAAAGAATGAAATTTATTTTTTGCTTGGGAGAGGGGAATGATTGCAGCAATTAGGGGGGGGAGGGGGGGGGGGGAGAGAGAGCAATAGCAGAAGGAAATTAGAAAGAAATCAAACCAATAAAGAGTTGCATATTGGAAATGGAAGTTAAATGGACTTTTAGTTCATGTATTTAGACAAACTATTTCGCCCCCAAGAAGAGTACTAGGAACACACTCCTAATATGCTCTCTTCTATTGGCTAAAATTTATTGAAAATTACAAAAACATTAGAGATGTTCATTAAATAACAATGTGGGACCCACAAAAGTTTGTGATTTCAAATAAATTTCAATTAGTAAGAGTGTGTTTGCAAGAGTGTGTTCGCAAGAGTGCGTTCCTAGGCATTTTTCTTCTCCGCAAAACATACTTTCTAACCATTCAGAAATTTGTCCATAATCAACCATTGTCATCATATTAGAGTCCACTACACCCTAGAAGGCATATTATATTGCAAACATAGTCTAAGTAGCATACACAAAAAATGGAAGCTTGAAGCTATGACCTATGATCCGCAATTTACCATTGGGAACATTTGACTAGTTACTTGGGCACTTTGTCCCATTCAATTGTTTCTTTGAAATTTTATTTTTTTTTTTTTTGCACAGCAAAAATCAATATATTATATATATAGTTCAGTACTAGGTGTACTGAAAAAACAGAGATACAAAGCAAGACAAATACAATCTGCAACCCAGTAGGGGAGACCAAAAACAGCCCACAAAGATACAACCCAACCCCTCTAAGAAAGAACATCCTTTAGATTGGATGACCAAAAATTAAAGTGCATTTGGAAGTCCTTCTCCACACATTTTAACCAAGACCAGGTGTGGAACAGGGCATCATCCATGACCTTTTCAGGAGAGAACTGCTGGTTCTTGAAGATATTGGCATTTCTATGGTACCAAATGGAGAAGGACAGGGCTAGCCACAGAAATTCCCAAGCTTTGTTGGTACTATCTTTGGTATTCCATTGGGTGAATTGTAGAAAATGTATCTTAGGATCTATGGAATAGGGACCCACTCTATTAACCCATCTCATTGTCTCCCACCAAAGGCTCCTAGTCTTTTCACAGTTGAACATAAGATGATAAATCGTTTCTTCTTCATGATCACATAAAGGACAACTATAAGAAGGCAGTGCGACCTGTCTCTTGCTAAGATTGTCCCTAGTAGGAAGTCTATTCTTGAAAAGTCTCCAAGAGAAAGCCCTCACTTTTGGGGGAATTTTCAAATTCCACATAAGTTTAAAAACAGAGTCTTCCCTGTCACTATGATGAGCCTCCTGCAGCACTTTGTAGGCAGATTTTGTTGTAAAAACTCCATTAGTGTCGGGCTTCCACCAAAGGAGATCTCTGCTGGTTTGGTGAATATGAACAGAATCGATCTCAGCTAGGAAATCAGCTGCCAGCTGGATTTCATGATCAAAAAAATCCCTTCTCCATGATAGCTTCCATTCCCACCTACCCTCCATAAAATCTCCCATAGAATTAATTGATGAGTTCTGCTGTTTACTTATTAAAAAGAGCTGGGGGTATTTTCCTTGGAGATTACAATTGTCCTCCATCCAATTATCCTTCCAGAAACTGATGCTAGACCCACTACCCACTTTCCAACATAAATTATCAATTAAGCATTCATTATGTTGCTGCTGAAAGATACTCTTCAAATCCTGCCACCATTGGGAAGTGAAATTCCTCCTACCACCAGAGATCAGCTCTTTCCACCCACCATACTTAGAGATTAAGATTCTAGACCAAGGTTGGTCTCGATTGTTAGCCAGCTGCCACCCCCATTTGCCAAGTAGAGCCGCATTAAATAAGGATAAGTCTTTAATCCCTAGGCCCCCTTTGTTCTTAGGAAGACAGACTTTGTCCCATTTCACCCAAGGAATCTTGCTGGCCTCTTGGTGACCTCCCCATAAGAAATTTCTCTGGATGGAGACAATTTTTTGCACTACTTTTTTGGGGATCCTAAAGAAGGATAGAAGGTATATAGGTAAGGCTGAGAGGACAGAATTAATGAGAGTGATTCTACCCCCCATAGATAGAGTTCTTTGCTTCCATCTTGCAAGTTTGGACTCAAACTTCTTTACAATAGGCTGCCACACGATCCAGCTCTTAGAGGACACCCCAATTGGAATTCCAAGATAAGTAAAAGGAAATTCCAAAATACTGCAATTGAGGAATTGGGCAGCTTCCCTGCACCAACTTGCTGATTTCCCCAAACAGCCAAAGTGGCTTTTAGAATAATTTATCTTGAGACCAGATGCTTCCTCAAAGCACCTCAGAACACATTTTATGGTTCTCACATTTTGCTTAGTAGCCTCTCCAAAAAACAAAGTATCATCAGCATATTGGAGGATGTTCACTTCTTCTTTTAAAGATCCCACTAGATAACTTCTGAACAGGTTCTTGGACACAGCTGACCTCATCAAGCCTGTGAGACCTTCCACTACAATGTTGAAAAGGAAAGGTGCCAGGGGATCACCTTGCCTTAGACCTCTCTTGGGAGTAAACTCCTTAGATGGACTCCCATTAATTAAAATGGATATAGTTGCAGTATTTAGACAACCATTTATCCATTTCCTCCATCTTTCACAGAATCCCATCCTTTTAAGCATGTAATCAAGAAAACCCCAAGAAACGGAGTCATAAGCCTTTTCAAAATCAGCTTTGAAGACCATGCAAGGTTTGCTTCTAGATTTGGCCTCAGCTATAGCCTCATTGGCAATTAAAACACCATGAAGAATATGCCTCCCCTTCATAAAAGCTGTCTGCCTTTCGTCTATAAGGTGAGGTAATACAGCAGCCAATCTCTTGGCCAAAACTTTTGCCACGATTTTATAGACACACCCTATAAGGGAGATGGGTCTATAATCATTGAAAGATTGAGGGTCATTGATCTTTGGGATGAGGGCTATAAAGGAAGCATTAGATCCTTTTGGAAAGGATCCATTGATATAGAATTCATCCATGAATCTCAAGAAGTCTGGTTTCAAAATCTCCCAGAAGTGTTTAATAAAATTAAAATTGAAGCCATCCGGGCCAGGGCTTTTGTCCCCCCCACAGTCCCAAACTGCAGATTTTATCTCTAGTTCATTAAATCTGGACACAAGGCTTTCTTTGTCTCTTAGATCCAGCGAGGAGAAATAAACACCATCCAGAGTTGGCCTGTTATAACAATCCTCCAAAAATCTGTCTTTGAAGTAATGGACAGCTGCATTTTTAACCCTGCATGGTTCATGAATCCACACACCATCCATGAAAATACCTGGAATAGCATTTTTTCTTCTTCTGTGGTTGATCAATCTGTGAAAATAAGTGGAGTTGCTGTCCCCTTCTTTTAACCACTTAACTCTAGCCTTTTGTCTCAACATAGACTCATAAGCATAAGCTGCCTCCCACAATTGAACTTGAAGAGATTTCTTAATAGAGACTTCCACTTGGGATAAAGGTCTGTCATTTAGAGCATTCTCTAGAGCATTCAGCTCCTTTTTAGTCATAATAACTTTTCTAGCATTAGCTTCTCCATTTATTAAGCTCCACTGCTTTATGCACTGTTTGAGAGTTTTTATTTTATGATTCAGAACGTATCCTCCCCATCCTGGAGGATGATAGTTGCTCCACTGCTGCTGAACTAGTTGCTGGAAACCCTTGTCCTTCAACCACCAATCCATAACCTTAAAAGGCTTTGGCCCCCAATCTATGTTCTTTGACTTTAACAAGATGGGGCAGTGGTCTGAGAAGTCTCTATCAAGCACATACTGAGTAGAATCAGGCCATTGCATCAACCAATCATCTGATATAAGAAACCTGTCCAATCTACTCATAGCACTTCCATTAGGTCTATACCAAGTGAATCTTCTCCCAACAGACCTAACATCCTCTAAGTTCATGTCTGAAATCCAAGCATTGAATTCAGAAATGCTAGGATCCACACTAACAGACTGGGCTGAGCTCACCCTCTCGTCTTGGTGTCTTATAGAATTGAAGTCACCTAATACACACCACGTGGTTACTTGTGAATCTGTCTTCAGCTGCAGGACCTCTTCCCGTTGCTGCCTCTTTCTTTGAAGATCACAAGGCGCATAAACATTTAGAATAGAAACCATTTTGCTGTCCTTAATCCACTTCCCTTCCAACAAAATAAACCCATTCCCCACTACCTTTCTGTCTACTGTAAAAGAGTCATTATTCCAAATACATAAAAGACCACCAGCAGAATTAGTTGCAGGAGCAAACTCAAAGGAAACATTACAGTCAGCCCATAAATACTGACAAAGCTTTCTATCAATAGACTCCATTTTTGTTTCTTGGATGCAAAGAACATCAAGATTATTAGTCAGAGTCATCTTTCTAATGGCTGATCTTTTAACAGCCCCACCCAAGCCTCTAGAATTAAAGGTTAAGATATTCATGAGGCAAGATTGTTTCTACCCATCATAGCTGGTGAATTTACTGCATCCTCACTAATTTGATCTTCAAAAGTCAAACCCAAATGTCTAGCTATGTCTTGATGGAAAGCCTCCTCATCCCCTTGAAGAGAAGTTGTGAAGCTGCTTGAAGGAATGGGACTGAGACAGGTCTGGAGCTGAGGTGTATCAACATCAGCTAGATGCACCCCCCCTGCCTCGTCCTCTTCCCTATGACTGAGGTCACTGTCGGCTGTGTCTAGATGTGGAGGTTTAAAACCATTGCTACTGGGCTCAGCAACCTTTGAGTGGCCCGAATACTTGCTTCCTGCACCCATCTTTTTTCTAGAGTACACCTTAAGGTTATGGGTATTTTCTAATCCATATGATTCTGGGCCTTTAATGTTCAGGCCTTTAATGTTCAAACCGTGAGACAAATTATTTGGTGAATTTGAATTTGTGTTAACTGCAGGATATAAGGCTGGGGTAATATCCTCTGGGCTATGTTGAAGGACCCTAAGGTCAGCGCCCTCGACTATGTCGTCTACGTTGAGACCAGCAATATCTTTTTCCATTATTGGCAAACTCTTCTGACCGAGAGAGGAAAGCCTACGACCCTCCATACCGCTTCCATGCAAAAACTCTGTGAGAGGACCGTTGAGTGGCTCCTGTCGAGTGACACAGTGTGGCAGCCTAGCATCAGGAGGCAGCTCCCGTTGAAGAGGTGACGCGTCACCATCAGAGGAGACCTCGGAATCCGCGCACCATAAATTGATGGCGTTGGTCCACCGTCGCCGCCGGCCATCCCTCCTGTACTCCGACGAAGCTCCGTCCGGGGCGCAAGTTATGGAGTCTTCGTCGGAATCTTCCATAACTGTCGTGAACGGTGATGGTGGCAAATCCTGTAGCTCCGACCGACACCCACGTCTTCCGATAGGTCGAGCTATCTCCTCCCTCAGGAACAGGTGATGTTCCTTGTCATTCACCATAGCCCTCATCGATTGGGAGAAAATTGGTTTCTCCTTAGTGCGAATCAGAATCCGCGCGACGTCAAGCCTTGAACGTTCCGTCGTCTCTTCATCAATTTCGACAATCTCTCCAAATGGCGAAATCAAAGTCTGGAAGTGCTCTGCGTCCCATATCTCCAGAGGAACACCCCAAATATGAATCCATATCAACCGGAATTCAGTCTTCATCTCCGGCGTCCATTTTTGGATTGAATAAATGGTTGAGTCTCCTTTGGATTGTTCTCTGAGGTTGATTTTGTCTGCTTTGGTCACATCCATATCATGGAGGATAATGGTGTCGTCCCCCCAATATGATACCTTCACCTCCATACCTACCATCTCCTGCACCTCATCCACCGCCTTCTCAAACATCCCTCTGTTTTTTAGACGACCCACCCAGAGATTATCTAACCAACTAGCCTTGTCTTTCGCAGTTCGTATAACTACGGTTACGTCAGATGCTTCTGGTCCATTCTTCCCCATCAAAGGCGTCGTAATCTCCTTCTCTTTCTTCTTGTGGTCATGCATGACAGCTTCAGCATACGATTTCATACTGGTGGAGATCGTGTTGTTGAATCTGGGTTGTTTGGGTTCCGTAGGATTCATGGATTCCTTCCGGACTCGAACCACTTCTCCCCCTGTCCACCCCACCTCCCTTTTACCTCCTCTCTGATACTTTGGTTTGTTGACAAACAACTTCTTCCCTTGTATGTATATTTTATTGTCTAGTTGTCTCTCCAACCAAACTGCGTCCTCCACGCCTTTGAAACGGACAAAACCATAACGTTGACCCTGTTTGTTCTTTGACGGAGGTATAAACACCTCCCACACTTTTCCCCACTCCTGGAATAGATTCCAGAGGTACGTTACGTTCACATATTCTGGGAAATTAGAGAAATAAAAGGATGTTATGTCCTTATTATTTCTCCATGATAAAACTCTGTGTTTCTCTCCTGTCAGCTGAGTGTGAGAGACGTTTTGTCGGAGTGATCCCTTGCTTTTCTGTAACCGGGCCTTCCTTCGACCTTCCACTTGAATCCACGGTTGCTCGTAGTGGTTGTAATCGGTGTCTCTCTGGTTGGTCTCTGTTTCATTGGGAACTGTTTCGTTAATGTCGTGACCTCTGCTCCTCCGTTTCTCCTTACTCCTTGTGTAGTGAGCCCTACCATTAGGAGACTCATGCAGGTGTCTATACGTCGAACGTCCTCTCTCTCTCTCAGTCTCCCTCTCATAATCTGACACCCCCTTTCTCCTTGATACTCTCTCTCTCGTTCTGTGTCTAGTGTTTACTCTTTCACTCTCTCCATCTCCGAATCTGTGTCTCTCCCATACTCTGTTTCTCTCTCCTTCACATTCGCTCTCTCTTTCTCTGTTTCTCGCTCTCTCTCGTCCTCTCTCACTGTTTCTCTCTCTAGCCATCCTTATCAGAAAAGTAAGACTAACCTGTTGCTAGTAGAAACTCATTGGGATGAAAATCTATTCTTTGAAATTTTATTAAGTGATAGAATTATTAAAATCTCAATTATAACCCAAAAACCACATTAGCCTCTGCTATTTCAGCTGCATTCATCAGGCAGCACCATAACCACATGCTACTATGAGCCCAGATGCCATCCATGAGAAAGGCTCTGCACCATGACATTTCAGTGGCAGTTTGGCTAAGATCTGGCACACTACCATTTGCCACAGTGGCTATTTGAGAACATTATATAGAGCTCAAAATTATAACACTAACAAGAAGACATTGAGACCTAGAAGAAAAAGGTTATTTGAAGGTCAAAGTGAACGGAGGAAGTCTTACCTAGGCTTTCAAGCATGCCTTCAACAGTCTCAGGATTTGCAGTCACAGTAGATCCATTAGTCATTTGGCGGTTATATGTATAATAAGCGCCAAAAGTATGTCTCTTGGGGTCTAGCAAAGATATGCATACAGATAAAGAGTTAACGAGAACAGATTTTGGCCGAGAGACTTCAAGAGCATGATGGAATAATCTTCCTATAAAGCTGCAAATAGATGATAAAAGATGTTAAAGAAGAAAAGGATGCATAAACTTCAAGTAACTGATGTAGGATTGCACTCATAACAAAAAGAAGTCCCGGAACAAATCTACCTCGGGCTGGAGATTTTGGCAGAAAGCCCTGTTGGAGCAAATCGAGTAATAGCACAGAGAGTTTCTGCTGCATTAGCATGCACTTCTGGAGAGTCCTGTAAAAGCAACACCAAAAGAATGTACAGTCAATGTGAGTGTACTTGCTGGCCTTCTTAATAAAGAGATTATGGTTATCTACATTATCCTTATACCATTCACCGTACGTACTTACTGTATTCATCTTTGTAAGTTAGGGGGGTCTAAGGAGGATTTGTTAGAGAAAACTGCAGTATAAGTAACACAAAGATATCCTCACGTATGCAATAAATAAAAAAATACAGTACAAGTGAAATTGCTCAACAGTGCAATACAGCTATTCAGGCATATAGCCTGGAAGCCATAAAAGTAATCCTAACTCATAACAGCTGTAGTGTACGGACAACATACTATACTTAACACATGAGCATTCTAGTCCACATAAAGCATACAATGCCAAAAATATTTCCATCATTATTACTGTTAAAGCCACCTACATTAATCAACAAAACAGCCCCAAACTCGAACAACATTATGAAAAAAAATCCTATTCTGTATATGAGGCGGTTTATATGTATCACAAAGATGCTTTGCAATTTTTATTTTTTTTATGGGCAAAAATATGTATATATATATATATAAAATCAGTACAAGTAGTACTAATATTTGTACATCCCAGTGTACATGTTTTCTATGTAAGATTATCGTATCGAAATATGCTTGAGATATTAGAATTCCATAACCCCCATCTCTGAGCACACTGGAATACCCATTACAAAAAGTATCTATGGTCTAATCCCTCCCCTATACAAGAATCCAGATTTAATATTACTGGACCAAAAGAGGAACAGCAGCTCAAAATCCTTATCTAAATATCTAAGCCACGTCCAGCAGAAGAAAATTGTATCCTCCATCAATTTCTGTCCATTAAAATCCTCATTTGAGAATACAATTCTGTTTCTACAATTCCAAACGCACCATGTGAGGGCAGCCCACCAAATCCATCATCTGTTTTGGACAATTCCAGATGAATTACAGTATGAATGTTGTAGAAAGTGTTCCTTAGGTGATGCAGGGAACACAGTTACAACCTCTGTCCATGCAAGGCTCTCCCACCATAAAGGCATTATTCTTTGGCAGCCGAAAAATATGTGGGATGCTTCCTCCTCATGACTCGAACAAAACAGGCAGTGGTAGTCATCTAGCTGCACATTCCTTCTCCTTAGGTTTGCTTTGCGATTTTAATCTACACGATTGCTTGCTCTCAAACTAAATACTTTGTGTGCTTTCATAGTTAAGTTAGGTGCTTTTGTTGATCTCCATATATTTTATATATTTGTAATAGTAATTTAAGTAACATTTCATTCAGACTAGATTCATCATTTTTATAAAATTCTGTTATTCCTCAAACATAGTTGTCAATCCCAATAGTGGTGTGGAGCATGGCAATCAAAATTGAGATTTTATTCGAGATCGGAAAGGGGAGCGTGGATCATAAATCGGGGGATCGTAAGATCCTACAAAATTTATAATTAGAATATGACACTTGAAAGACATAATTAAACTTCAATTCAACATCATATGAAAAAAAGAAATGAGAGGGAGTGTTGAAACTGACAAAGAAAAGAGAGAATCGGGATATTGAGTGAAAGAGAACAGATGAGTATTAGGAATAAGATCAACAGTTTATATTGTTTCTTGTTAATTGCATTAATTTGTAATTGAGAGAGTAATTTTCATGGAGTAAAAGAGAGAATCGGTGATTTAGAAGGGCGGGTCATAGGCCAATGTAATTTTCGTTTTAGGGTTTTTGGGCCACAGTAAATTTTCAGTTAAGGGGAAAAGGGGGCACAGTTAAGGGGAAAAGGGGGTGGTTAATTTTTACAACAGAAAGAAGGAGAAAGGTGTGGACTAGTGTTTTTTGGGCCACGGATTATTATATCGGGACACAAACCCGATCCGCAAAAAGCCAAACACCAACTCGCACAAAAGTGCCGCACCACATCGAGCAGCGATCTTCAACAGCGATCCTGGACGATCCGGCGAAATTGCGATTCTCACCACACGGAGACTCAAAGATGGCGAAGAAGATCGTAAACTCGTACAATCTTAAGAATCAGATTGTGATTTTGACTACCATATGGTGTGGAGCATCCAATTCACTAAATGCTATAGCAGGATAATGGGGAGCAAGATGGCCACTATTCTAACCAATTAGAATAAAAAAGATTTAAGAGTAGAAAAAAACAAAACAGCACAAGGACAGAACAAGGCAAGGCAGCAAAGGTCACAGTTGGCCAGAAACAGTGGCAATTTTGCCAGAAAATGGCCTCAGAGGTCTCAGCCTCTCAGGATGATAAGAAACTGAGGAGAACAGAGGTTGGGGACGGACAACTTTCGCAGCTAGCCAGAAAATGCAGAGAAATGCCGGAGAAGGGTGGGTGCTTATCGCAGAGACCAGTGGGTGATACTTCATAACAGAGTGCAGGCAAGTGAATGAGAAGAAGGGTTTCAGTTCTGATTCAAAGGAGAGGGGAAAATCCTTAATTGACCCCCTAAAACAGCCCTAAATGACACTTTCATGATCAAAAATATGTTTTTCCGACCCACACCGATAGCACTTGCTCCAGCTACAATTTTCCGTGATTTTGTCTGCTATTGTGCAATCATTGAAGCATGTTCCAGCTGCTTCCCGACAATTCTGTGACAGCACCACTATTTGGTGCTATTGAAAACTGTGGAAGAAAATATACCTCAAGAGAAGAAAAGCATGATTAGGGTAGTACTGCATCACTCCATAATTAAAAAGTTAATACAAGTCAAATGGGGCACTGTGATTTATTATTACAGTATAAGCTAATAGAAAATGAGGGTGGCAAATAAAACTTCCTTAAGGATATATTTCAATCTGATCATATGCACAAACATTCACATATTTAATTCATTTGTTGGCCTCACATTCAACTTAAAAAATTACATTTTAATTTTATCCATCCAAATCCAGTAACACACTTTTAGATTTGGAAACAGTAACATCCAAATCCTCTAGTAGAGATTTAGAAAAATGATGATACTTACTGAAGAACTGAATTTATCCACAATCATCTCAAGCACATTAGTATCTTCAATCCACTGCATTGCATCCACATGACTTACATACATATTTTCATCAGCACCAATCAAGCGTATCAAAACCTAGTATTCAGAAGAAAAATATTACCACTAAAACAACAAATAAAAAAGCACACACAAGAACAGAATATAGAGAGAAATATAAATTCTAACCAATGAAAGTAATTGATTTTTCAAAATTTAAAATACTATACCCCATGCACATGTATCAGCAATAAATACAAGTAATACAAAAAAGATTTGAACTAACAGCAAATCAAAGAAGAAAGCATAACTGGTGAGTACAGCATTTAAAAATAAATAAAGGTTGTCAAAAAACCAACCTCCATGATAGATGTAATTCCAATCAACTCAACTAGTTTCTTCACAATTTCCTGGTGAGCCTGGATAGCCATAAGGACAACACATCAGCAAACTGATAGATGTGACCCAATGGATGCTTGACACAACAATGAAAATAAGCAGGCCCTTCAGTCCATTACTCCATTACTAGAATATATTAATAATACTAGGAAATATTCATCAAAATGTTCCATCAAGTAACTTCCTTTAATATTATTGGGAAAAACCTAAGTCTCACATCGGCTAGAGATAATGCCAAGATAGAGTATATAGATAGGAGCAACCCTCACCCTATTGCTAGCTTTTGGGGTTGAGTTAAGCCCAAACTCACATTCTAAGATGGTATCAAAGCCTATCCTAGATCTCCATTAAAAGGGTCACCCACCATGTTATCCACGCACCAAGCCCAAAAGTACCTTGCCTCATGAATATCTTAACCTTTAATTCTAGAGGCTTGGGTGGGGCTGTTAAAAGATCAGCCATTAGAAAGATGACTCTGACTAATAATCTTGATGTTCTTTGCATCCAAGAAACAAAAATGGAGTCTATTGATAGAAAGCTTTGTCAGTATTTATGGGCTGACTGTAATGTTTCCTTTGAGTTTGCTCCTGCAACTAATTCTGCTGGTGGTCTTTTATGTATTTGGAACAATGACTCTTTTACAGTAGACAGAAAGGTAGTGGGGAATGGGTTTATTCTGTTGGAAGGGAAGTGGATTAAGGACAGCAAAATGGTTTCTATTCTAAATGTTTATGCGCCTTGTGATCTTCAAAGAAAGAGGCAGCAATGGGAAGAGGTCCTGCAGCTGAAGACAGATTCACAAGTAACCATGTGGTGTGTATTAGGTGACTTCAATTCTATAAGACACCAAGATGAGAGGGTGAGCTCAGCCCAGTCTGTTAGTGTGGATCCTAGCATTTCTGAATTCAATGCTTGGATTTCAGACATGAACTTAGAGGATGTTAGGTCTGTTGGGAGAAGATTCACTTGGTATAGACCTAATGGAAGTGCTATGAGTAGATTGGACAGGTTTCTTATATCAGATGATTGGTTGATACAATGGCCTGATTCTACTCAGTATGTGCTTGACAGAGACTTCTCAGACCACTGCCCCATCTTGTTAAAGTCAAAGAACATAGATTGGGGGCCAAAGCCTTTTAAGGTTATGGATTGGTGGTTGAAGGACAAGGGTTTCCAGCAACTAGTTCAGCAGCAGTGGAGCAACTATCATCCTCCAGGATGGGGAGGATACGTTCTGAATCATAAAATAAAAACTCTCAAACAGTGCATAAAACAGTGGAGCTTAATAAATGGTGAAGCTAATGCTAGAAAAGTTATTATGACTAAAAAGGAGTTGAATGCTCTAGAGAATGCTCTAAATGACAGACCTTTATCCCAAGTGGAAGTCTCTATTAAGAAATCTCTTCAAGTTCAGTTGTGGGAGGCAGCTTATGCTTATGAGTCTATGTTGAGACAAAAGGCTAGAGTTAAGTGGTTAAAAGAAGGGGACAGCAACTCCACTTATTTTCACAGATTGATCAACCACAAAAGAAGAAAAAATGCTATTCCAGGTATTTTCATGGATGGTGTGTGGATTCATGAACCTTGCAGGGTTAAAAATGCAGCTGTCCATTACTTCAAAGACAGATTTTTGGAGGATTGTTCTAACAGGCCAACTCTGGATGGTGTTTATTTCTCCTCGCTGGATCTAAGAGACAAAGAAAGCCTTGTGTCCAGATTTAATGAACTAGAGATAAAATCTGCAGTTTGGGACTGTGGGGGGGACAAAAGCCCTGGCCCGGATGGCTTCAATTTTAATTTTATTAAACACTTCTGGGAGATTTTGAAACCAGACATCTTGAGATTCATGGATGAATTCTATATCAATGGATCCTTTCCAAAAGGATCTAATGCTTCCTTTATAGCCCTCATCCCAAAGATCAATGACCCTCAATCTTTCAATGATTATAGACCCATCTCCCTTATAGGGTGTGTCTATAAAATCGTGGCAAAAGTTTTGGCCAAGAGATTGGCTGCTGTATTACCTCACCTTATAGACGAAAGGCAGACAGCTTTTATGAAGGGGAGGCATATTCTTCATGGTGTTTTAATTGCCAATGAGGCTATAGCTGAGGCCAAATCTAGAAGCAAACCTTGCATGGTCTTCAAAGCTGATTTTGAAAAGGCTTATGACTCCGTTTCTTGGGGTTTTCTTGATTACATGCTTAAAAGGATGGGATTCTGTGAAAGATGGAGGAAATGGATAAATGGTTGTCTAAATACTGCAACTATATCCATTTTAATTAATGGGAGTCCATCTAAGGAGTTTACTCCCAAGAGAGGTCTAAGGCAAGGTGATCCCCTGGCACCTTTCCTATTCAACATTGTAGTGGAAGGTCTCACAGGCTTGATGAGGTCAGCTGTGTCCAAGAACCTGTTCAGAAGTTATCTAGTGGGATCTTTAAAAGAAGAAGTGAACATCCTCCAATATGCTGATGATACTTTGTTTTTTGGAGAGGCTACTAAGCAAAATGTGAGAACCATAAAATGTGTTCTGAGGTGCTTTGAGGAAGCATCTGGTCTCAAGATAAATTATTCTAAAAGCCACTTTGGCTGTTTGGGGAAATCAGCAAGTTGGTGCAGGGAAGCTGCCCAATTCCTCAATTGCAGTATTTTGGAATTTCCTTTTACTTATCTTGGAATTCCAATTGGGGTGTCCTCTAAGAGCTGGATCGTGTGGCAGCCTATTGTAAAGAAGTTTGAGTCCAAACTTGCAAGATGGAAGCAAAGAACTCTATCTATGGGAGGCAGAATCACTCTCATTAATTCTGTCCTCTCAGCCTTACCTATATACCTTCTATCCTTCTTTAGGATCCCCAAAAAAGTAGTGCAAAAAATTGTCTCCATCCAGAGATATTTCTTATGGGGAGGTCACCAAGAGGCCAGCAAGATTCCTTGGGTGAAGTGGGACAAAGTCTGTCTTCCTAAGAACAAAGGGGGCCTAGGGATTAAAGACTTATCCTTATTTAATGCGGCTCTACTTGGCAAATGGGGGTGGCAGCTGGCTAACAATCGAGACCAACCTTGGTCTAGAATCTTAATCTCTAAGTATGGTGGGTGGAAAGAGCTGATCTCTGGTGGTAGGAGGAATTTCACTTCCCAATGGTGGCAGGATTTGAAGAGTATCTTTCAGCAGCAACATAATGAATGCTTAATTGATAATTTAAGTTGGAAAGTGGGTAGTGGGTCTAGCATCAGTTTCTGGAAGGATAATTGGATGGAGGACAATTGTAATCTCCAAGGAAAATACCCCCAGCTCTATTTAATAAGTAAACAGCAGAACTCATCAATTAATTCTATGGGAGATTTTGTGGAGGGTAGGTGGGAATGGAAGCTATCATGGAGAAGGGATTTTTTTGATCATGAAATCCAGCTGGCAGCTGATTTCCTAGCTGAGATCGATTCTGTTCATATTCACCAAACCAGCAGAGATCTCCTTTGGTGGAAGCCCGACACTAATGGAGTTTTTACAACAAAATCTGCCTACAAAGTGCTGCAGGAGGCTCATCATAGTGACAGGGAAGACTCTGTTTTTAAACTTATATGGAATTTGAAAATTCCCCCAAAAGTGAGGGCTTTCTCTTGGAGACTTTTCAAGAATAGACTTCCTACTAGGGACAATCTTAGCAAGAGACAGGTCGCACTGCCTTCTTATAGTTGTCCTTTATGTGATCATGAAGAAGAAACGATTTATCATCTTATGTTCAACTGTGAAAAGACTAGGAGCCTTTGGTGGGAGACAATGAGATGGGTTAATAGAGTGGGTCCCTATTCCATAGATCCAAAGATACATTTTCTACAATTCACCCAATGGAATACCAAAGATAGTACCAACAAAGCATGGGAATTTCTGTGGCTAGCCCTGTCCTTCTCCATTTGGTACCATAGAAATGCCAATATCTTCAAGAACCAGCAGTTCTCTCCTGAAAAGGTCATGGATGATGCCCTGTTCCACACCTGGTCTTGGTTAAAATGTGTGGAGAAGGACTTCCAAATGCACTTTAATTTTTGGTCATCCAATCTAAAGGATGTTCTTTCTTAGAGGGGTTGGGTTGTATCTTTGTGGGCTGTTTTTGGTCTCCCCTACTGGGTTGCAGATTGTATTTGTCTTGCTTTGTATCTGTTTTTTCAGTACACCTAGTACTGAACTATATATATAATATTTTGATTTTTGCTGTGCAAAAAAAAAACTGAGCGTGAGGGGGTGTATTGGAAAAAACCCAAGTCCTACATCGGCTAAAGATAGTGCCAAGATAGAGTATATAAATGGGGGCAACCCTCACCCTATGAGCTAGCTTTTGGGGTTGAGTTAGGCCCAATCACCTTTCCTTCTCTCTCTCTTTCTTCCTTTTCTTTGAATCTATTAATCATTGAATCCATTTGATTGCATCCTCATCATCAACAATGAAGCAACTAGAATTTCCATATTTTCCCTTGAAGGGCACAACTAAATACTTTTGCAATTCCAACCAAACCCCAAGCAATGACTAAACTTGCTGACTGGACCAGCTTTGATCATCATATCTTTAGGGTTTTCATTAGTAATTTTCTGCAATAGTCCCGTGATACAATATCCCAAACAGCGATATCAAAGATGCTTGGTCCTCTTGTGATAATCTACTTGTCAAATGTAAAGCACTAGGTTGTAACAAAACACTGCTTTCTTTTTCAGAAACCACCAAAATTCACTCATTATACCACTGCTGTCAGAAAGTGTAGCCTACTTGTATTGCTGCTTGGAGACAATACAAGTTTAACTAGCTAGGTTGCCTTCAACCTGATAGGAACTGATAATCAGGGACAGTTATGGCAGTTATGGGAAGAAAAAAACTGCTTTAGAAATCAGTTTTGCATTAGAAACTCCAAGATGACAGTTACGTGTAGAAAATAAATGCTAGTAGTTAATTTTGTATTAGAAACAGCAGGATAGCAGTTGTGCGTAGAAAATAATTGCCAGTAGTTATGTATTAGGAGTATAAATCTAATAGTAGCTTGCGTAATCAGGGGTGTGAAGTTATTTCAAGTTTGTGGACAGAGAACACTCTCTGTAGGAGACTTCTGTCTCTGGGACAGCAAGTGTATAGCCATATTTGTGTAATAGGGACTTTATTATTTTAGTCAATTGGTGTTCTATCACAAACTAACAGCACAAATATAAGAGTAAATAGATAACGAGCCAGAGACGACCTATCCAAATCAACTGCAAAATAATAGTCCAAATAGCACCAACCAACATTGGAGATA
The DNA here is from genome assembly GCF_000004515.6 of Glycine max. Taxonomy (NCBI): domain Eukaryota; kingdom Viridiplantae; phylum Streptophyta; class Magnoliopsida; order Fabales; family Fabaceae; genus Glycine; species Glycine max. The sequence continues at coordinate 1,870,159 of NC_038245.2, forward strand.
CACCTCTGAACCACAGAATCCAGTTCACTGCTAGCCATTCTTCCAAGACATGCTATATGCACTAACAACTCACTGACAGCACTTGCACTCAAAATCAAATAAATTCCACTCTAAGAAGAAGCATCAACATTTTTTCCAATACAAATGAATAATAAAGAACACATTTCTGGCTTTTCACAGTGCCTTATTAATGTATTGCTAAGGGTAATATTACTTTAGAGACTTCAATTCGTTACCCTTCTTTGCTTATTAGGCATACTGATTATCCATAAAAGTAGAGATTTAATTGCAATTTTAACAGTACTATTGTTTTTAGTTGGCCAATCATTTAATGCACTAACAATCTTAATAATTGAGAAAGGAAGCTACTGGAAAATTCATTAAAACCCTACATTCTAGCATCAGTTCTGCAATAAGCATTTGCACACAACAGTTCAATGTGATAACGATACAGCATGGTAAGAAAGATGTTTCCAAATAAAATAATGAAAAAGTAGTCGACTTACTTGAACATATTGCATGAAAGGAATTGTCTTACGTAACAACAGGCATACAACTACCTAGCAGCATAAGAACTTAATAAGTACAATGGCCAAGATTATTTGTAAAAGGAACTTTAAAAATTAAAAGGTAAAAGAAATAATTAAAAACAGAAGGAAAGAAAATTAAACAGAATGCTAAGTTCTGATCTCAAAGGGAAAGCATTGGTCAACCCAACCATGATTTGTTTTCAAGTCAAATAATTTTGGAGTCAGAGAGCAAAAGTTAAATCGAGTTGGCAGGCTAATTTCTGGGCAAGCTCAACTCTGCCCACAACAAAAGCAATTTTATAGCCTAACTAAACATGCAGTAAGCTTCAAACTTCAAAAAATCAGTACCTTGCTAAAATATCCAGCTAGTAGGTTACTATGGGAGTGATTTAGATCCAAAAAGGAGAACAACAAATTCATCAACTGCCAAGAAGGAATGAAGTCAGCACTCCTAAAATATTACCAACAATTAAGGGTTTAAAAGTTTTTGATGTCTTACTTCCTCATCCTCTATAAGAGTTTTGAGTATGATATCAACTTCACAGGTAAAAATCTCGCATGCAATAAAAGGAAACCTGTTACAATAGCAATAAGATATCACTGCAAAATGCAAATATCCAGCTAACAGGAACTTAATCAATCTCCAATTTGAGCAACCTACTTAAAAGATCGCTTCTTTTCAGCATCCTCAGGAGCTTCTTCAATGATGTATCGTGTCAATTGTTCCACCTGTGCTCTTCCAGACAAACTGCAACAGGCAACATAAAATTTCATTAAGTGCAAATGAATTAAAAGAGAGTTGTGGTCGGCCAATCACACAATAATGAAAGACCACAGTTGAAAAGAACAGAAAAGGGAACAATTTATCCCAAACAAAATTATGTTATCAGTATCCAAGCCAAAGGAATCTATAATTTAAAAAGCTTGCACCAGAAAAAGATAGTCCAGAGTTCATCAGATATAGACAACTTTCCAAAACTACACTAAAATCTATACCTAAGGCCCTATAATTTCATCACTATACCATTTATATTATTATTATGTTTAAATGAAGGTAACAAAAAGACCATTTTTTAATAAATTGTACTTACAATCTTTTATTTGTAACGAAATTATTTTCCTTTCAAAAATAATAAATAGCAATTAACATAAGTTTACTATGAGCCTCATGCACTAGGTCACCCTTTTTAACATTAATAGGAGTTACACTATAAGAAGAATCTCTTCATCCTTTCTTCACTCTCCTAATTCCTGAACCAGATTGACTTTTAGATAAAGGCAAGTAAATGTAAATGAGTATTATCTCAATGGTTCGTTATTTTACATTTCACAATAATTACAATTAAGACACACAAAATGAGTATTATCCCTAATTCCCTATTCATTATCACAATCAAGCTGACAAATTTTCCAAGTTTTGAATCAGATTATCAAAACTCAAATTAGGAGAACTCACAAGTCAATAAAATGGAAACTCAAACCAATACTTTGTTTCCTAATCTAATTAATTAGAAAGTAAAGGCAAAAGTCCAAATTGTTAGAAGACAAAGTAGGGCTCACTTCAGTGATTTCAAGCATTTCACTTCATAATCATGTCCTCACCTCTAAACAATACTATTAAGTCATAATAGTTTCAAATAAGAAATACATTTGTAATAGCAGAAAAGAAGAGCATTACAAATTTATAAGGCGACTGTTAAGAGCTTTGCATTCCTGAATAATTTCATCCTCATCAAGTAGTTCATCCAAAGTAAAATTCTCCTTATCCAAAATGGTCTCCACCTGCAATATAATACACCAAATAAACAGTAAAATCACTATACGCCTATACCAATAGGTATCTTCATATCATTTTAAAAATTAAATTAAATAAATCTATTCTAGTCCCCCAAAGAAACAGCCAATAAATGTAATCATGAAAAGATGGCATCAGGAATATCAAAGAAAATGTTACAGATGTATGAGGTACTTGTGAGTTGTGGCAAAATGCCTTCTAAGAAATTCTAGTAGACAAATTCTAGTAGACAATAAGGAAGTGACTGAAAAAAAAACCTCCAAATTCTTGCCATATCAATGATGGAAAAAAAATCTCTCTAGCAACAATGCAAATAAAACCAAACCAAGGCCAAGAACAAAATCCTATTTTACAAAAAGGAGAAATGAACACCATTGAAAAACTAGGCATTTCTCTCCGACCAAATACACCATATAACTGTTTAGACTGAGCAACACAGTTATTAAATGTTTAGATCGGGAAAAAAAAATATACAGATCATTACTAAAATCAAAGATGTCAATGACGACAATCAATGGCAGCTCCTCATCTTTACCTGATTTTAACATAACTGAAAATTGTGACCAACACGGATCGTGTAAAAAACAGTAAGCATTAGTTTCATTCATCTATCCACAAACGACAACAATCCTAATCCCTCCACACTACTCCAGTGATCATTAAAGATATAAAGATATAACTGTGTAGATTGAGCAACACAGTTAATATTTAGACTGGGAAAAAGATATATAGATCATTGCTAAAATCAAAGATGTCGACAACGACAATAAATGTCAACTCCTCGTCTTTATTTTAATGTAACTGAAAATTGTGACCAACATGGAACATGTGAAAATAAGTAAACATTAGTTTCATTCATCTATCCACAAACAACAAGAATCCTAATCCCTCCACACTACTCCAGTGATCATTAAAGATATTAAGATATAAACTGTATAGGTTGAGCAACATTAAATGTTTAGACCGGAAAAAGATATACAGATCATTGCTAAATCAAAGACGTTGACAACGAAAATAAATGGCAGCTCCTCATCTTTACCCTATTTTAACATAACTGAAAATTGAGACCAACACGGATCATGCGAAAAACAGTAAACATTAATTTCATCAATCTATCCACAATCGACAACAATCCTAATCCCTCCACACGACTCCAGTGATCATTCACACACTCCTCAGCCCCTACTATTGATATTGATATATCACTTTCACAATAATTCAAAGTAAATCGCACGCACCAACAATCCCATACTCTCATCAGTTCATTACTGTACCAAGATTTTCAAAATTCTCAAATACAGAGACTACCCTAGTGTCCTCCACCTGATGTGACAGTAACTACAAACTGGCCAAAACATCAAACCGCACCGCTGCATAATCAGGCACAGAGTTAAACGCACCAATTCAATTACTCACAGTATCCGATTCTAGATTAAACAAATTCGATTTAAAAACGACACTAAGATCACCATGGAGTAAATTAAAGACGCAACAACCCTCCGTATCGTAACAGTTTCCCACGAAACAAACCAAAAAATCAAATCCAAGCAAACACCGCATCAATAAAACATCCAAAACCACCACCAACACACAAGAATCAGTGTCCGCGAAGCTTATGCGAAGAAACGAAGAATGAGGGTGCGGAACTCACCGGAGACGCCGTGGACAAACCAGCCATGCGCCAAAACATGGTGAATTTCTGAAGAAAGGGCGCAGAATCACGAAACCGGAAATCCGAAAACGGATCTAGCAGCGCAGAAACCCTAGCGCTCTGCCCCAAATTGAATTGGAGGAATCGTTATCGGTGCGGAAACCCTAGAATCGGAAACGATGAGACGGAGGGAGATCGAATCGGAGGAAATAGAGAGAGAGAGAGAGAGAGAGAGAGAGCAACCAAAACAACCTTCAATCGCGGGAGAAAAGATTGTTTACAAGTGATGAATGAATAATAGCATTTCAACCATCATCATGTACCATCGTACATATATTTTTTTGTGAATTTCAATTAAATTCAAATTTAAATAGCTGGTGCCAGGATTTATTTTTCCTTATGCATATTTATTAATTTATTATTTTTTATATTAGAAGAAAATTTAGATTTTTTGTGAAAAATAAGAATCAGTTATTAATTATGATACATCTGAAAATTATTTGCCCATTACGAGATCAAACATATATTATTCACTGTGTTGATCAAGTGTGAGATAAATTATTTTAATTTTGAATCTTAGTATATAATTGTGTTATTTGGATGGAAAATTTGAATTTTAAAAAAATAAAATTAAAAATACTTAGTTTATATGTATGATTGCTCCTCCAAAGTTGGAGGAGTGTTGTTGCAGTCCACTTGCCACCGAGAAGCATTCAAAACGTGCCTTCAATTTTTTGGATGATATGTTCCTTTTTTTTAATTTTTTTTCTTTTCTTAGGCTTTGTTTACTTTATTGTGTAAATTTTGTAGTCATGAGTTAGTCATGCAAATTGCTACATCACGACCGACGGTGTTTATTATTGCCCATTAAATTAACTCAATAACTTATTTTATCAGTAATATAAGTGAGAAATATTTTAAATGGGATATTCTCTCAAACAAAATGAGACAGTTTTATGTAAGAGGGAGATGAATAAATATTTATTATTATGTTTTATTATAAATCATAAGATCAAAATATATAAATTATGTGATTTTAAAAAAAAAACAATGTAACTTTTTAAAATGATTTCATATTTTAAAATCTTAATTATTTGTGTACAGTGTATGATGTAAAATTATAAATTTGTTCTCCATTCCCATATAAGAATAATTTAGTGATTATATTAGTATTATACATTATAAATAATTATTTTTTGCATAAAATAATTATATTAAATAGTGTGTTAGACAAAATATAAAACTTCTTGAAAAAAAAATGTTTTAAAAAAAATATATGCATTCAGGAGATATAAAAAAAAAAAGTTTAATGTGAAAGTGTTTGTGTTTATAGTCCAATATAGTATAAAAAAGTTTTTACCAAGGCTTTCAACAAAAAAACTTGTACCTTTCTGTATATAGAAATATGTCTTTTATAACATGTGAAAAGTTTCACTAATCAAATTGATTACAAATAAATATTATGCTTAACATGTTAATTTTGACCATAATAAATATTTTTCAAATTACTTTTGTGGCACCTTTAATCTCATTGTGAGTTTAAGAATTGACTTTGTTAAGTAAATGATTGACTTTGTAGTTTTTGATATTTTTAAGTGTCTAATACTTTTGATAGAGTTTTAACACTTGTAAGAAAAATTTTAACCCAATCTCTTCCTTTGTATTGATCCTTGAGGTAGCTTTTATAGACTTTAGAAAAAAATATTATTTGTGTGATTTGTGTCTTCATCAAATAATTTAATTTTGTTATGAACAACTTGTCTTTTATGATTGTGACACCTTGTTGAGGAGAGTGTGAGAAAAAAATATATTACACTTTTGCGATTCTCTAATCCATTACTTGTATGACTAATTTTGTTGTTGATAACCTACCAACTCTTTTTTTGTTCTTGTACTCTTGAAATTCAAATGTTAGAATAATTTCATAACATACATAAGAGAAAAAAGTTCAAATATTAAAATATTTTATAGAGCAAATCATTTTTAGGATACTTTCACATATAAATAAAACATATGGACGTTAACTAACCAAATACATATAAATAATGTAAGTTAGTTATATAAGGAGATGTTTGACATACAACAATGATATTTTTTTACTACATTTATGTTTTTTTACTATGCTATATATGCAAAGTACTTATTGACTATATTGAAGACTAATTTATACTTAATAACTTAATTGATTACCTATAATGAGATATATTTTTTAAATTATGTTTTTTTATCTACAAGACTTAAAATTAAAATATTGTTTAGAGATATAATCCAATTTCACTCGGACTAACAACATATTAATTTGTTTTATGCTTTTTAAATTGTTTTGTAAAATAGTGTTTCAAAAATATTTTTTTTTTTGTAACATCACATGCTATATACTAGAACATATACATCAATAATATTTTGGGTGATGAAGTAAATATGAGAGAAAAAGATATTAAGGATAAAAAAGTGAAAATGTGCTATTTAGATACATAAAAAAAAATAGAAAGATATTTTTTTTTCACTCATTTGAATAAATAAAAGGGAGGATAGAAATATACAAGAAAATTATATAAAATTTTTCATCACTTAATTAATGGTAATAAGTCAAAATAAAACTTTAATGTATATGAGACTCAAAATAACAACAATTTTTTTTTAAGAATCCATAATAAAATTGGATCATTTATCATAAACTTTAAATATATTTAAACTTATTATAATTCTATTGCAATATACAAATTTTACATTATAATATTCAACATTGGATTTGAATATATGGATGTTGTTCATATGTTTTGAATTGACTTTATATGTATATATTAGTATTTTTCAGCGTGCGACTTCCTCTTTTTGTTTTTACGTAATGTAAGATGTTTGAGTTTCTTATGTACAAACACAATTTAAATATATATAAATACTCATAATTATTTTAAGATGTATGCAAGTTAATTTTTATAATATATTAAATTATAATTTTAGTCTTCTTATAATTTTAAATCCATAATTTTGTTTTTGTTATTTCTAAATTAAGATATTTAGTTTTTTATTTTAAAAATAAACAAAACAAAAAGGATTAAATGAAATAAAAAATAAAAAATATCTTAATAGAAATTGAACCCATAATCCTTTGTTCATACACATACTAATAAACAACTAAGATATTTACTTTATTTAATTAATTACATTAACATTGTTTTCTATGTATTATTAGTTTAGAGTTTTTTTCTTCAAATTATCAAAATTTATAAATTAAAAAATATTTAATACATAAGTATCTTTTTAATTTTACATTAATAATTAGAGTAAAAATATTCTATATCTTGAAATAAAATTTATAATATTGAATATTAATTTATGAAATTTAATTATAAATTGTAAAATAAAAATGTAAACTATTCAAAATAAAAAACATATAAAATGATATAAAGTAAAATTAAAAAGATTCATATATTAAATATATTTTAATTATAAATTTTGATGATTTGAAAAAAAACCAATAACTCTTAACTAATGATACACATAAAATAATATTAATACGATTAACTAAACAAAACAAAAATGACATGATTTATTGTTTTGTTATAAATAAATCATGAATTCAATTTTGAATTAGTTTATATGTCTATTCTTATAAATAAAATAACAAGATTAAATATCTTGATTTAAAAATAAAAAACAAATTATAAAATTAAAATTACATGATACCAAAATTATAATTTAATCTTTACAATAACATGATAATAGTATAAGTTAATGTATAGGCATTGAACTCATATGTTTCTTGGTAGAGAGTTTAATTTTTTTGTCTGAACCACATTATTATTCTTAATGAAAACAAGCATATTTGAACAAGAATATTATAGACCACAACTATATAATCAAAACTAGAAATTGAGACATATGTAGGAATGTGCAATGGTTTGATTTTTAAATCAAATTTAAGAACTAATTTAAAAAATTGACTTGGAGACCGAATTGATTTCAAATCAGTTTTAAATGGATTTTAAGAACAAAACGGGTTTTGAATTAGTTTGTATGCATACCCTTTATATATATGTTTAAGTTACCACAACCCGAATTGATCAACTTGGTCAGTAATATAGAGTTTAGCATAACAAATAAAACATTTTAAACTTGAAGTGGTGAAATTAAAACATAAGAGAGTATTTTAGCCTAGGAATATATGGAGAAAGGGAAGAGCATTGCAGCAGGGTTTTTGGTGGGTTTCCCTGATAGACCCAAAACAAGGACGAAATGCGTCGACGCCTCCCTCTCTTGGCCCACTCCCTCCTCTTCAAACCCACCATCAACAACAATCCCCTACGCTTCCTCCCCATCCTAAACCATCCTCCCTCCGCCCCTCGCCGCTTCTCCTCCGCCACCCCCTCCAAAGACGACGGCGTCTCCCTCTGCTGCCAGATGTGGATCGACAACTTCCGCCACCCCGACCGCGCCGTCACAAACCTCTCCTCCTTCCTCCGTCGCTTCGACCTCTGGGTCCTCGCCTACCAGAAGGTCGCCACCGACGACACCGGCTCCTACACCTCCCGCTCCTCCCTCCACGCCTCCACCCTCCAAGACCTCCTCGCCCTCCGCAACGCCGTCCTCGACGCGAAATTCAAGTGGGGCTCCAGGCTCAAGTTCTTCATCAAATCCCCCAAAGACAAAACCGACTACGACTCCCTCTCCAAGCGCAAAATCAAAACCATCCTCACCACCACACAACCCGCGCCGTTCCAGGACAGAATCGTTCATGAAGTTCTCCTTATGATCCTCGAACCGATCTACGAGCCGAGGTTTTCGCCAAAGTCGTATGCTTTTCGACCCGGGAGAACACCCCACACTGTTTTGAGGGTTATTAGGAGAAGCTTTGCTGGGTACTTGTGGTATATAAAGGGTGATTTTAGTGTTTTGTTGGATGGGATGAAGGTGGGGTTGGTGATTAATTCTGTTATGAGAGATGTTAGGGATAAGTTGGTTGTTGATTTGATTAAGGACGCATTGGTTACGCCGGTTGTTGTTACTACTGTGGAGAAGAAGGAGAAGAAGAAGAAGAGGAAGTATCAGAAGAAGAGGGTTTTGGCCGAGGATGAGCCTAAGCCCGATCCTTATTGGCTGGATACGTTTTTTGGGTTTGCACCCGAGGAGGCGGAGAGGGTACCCAATTGGGGGCATTGTGGGGTGCTTAGTCCGCTTTTGGCCAATGTTTGCTTGGATGAGTTGGATACGTGGATGGAGGGGAAGATTAAGGAGTTTTATGTTCCTTCCAAGAGTGATGTTATATGGAATAGTCCCGAGGAGGAGCAGGGGAACACGTCGTGGCCGGAGTTCGTGCCCACGAGTGGGCCGGATAAGACGAGGAAGATGGATTTTGTGAGGTATGGAGGGCATGTCTTGATTGGTGTTCGAGGGCCTAGGGCAGATGCGGCTGCGTTGAGGAAGCAGTTGATTGAGTTTTGTGATCAGAGGTTTATGCTCAAGCTTGATAATGAGAGCCTCCCTATAGAGCATATAACCAAAGGGATCATGTTTTTGGACCATGTGTTGTGTAGGAGGGTTGTGTATCCAACTCTTAGGTACACTGCCACTGGTGGTAAGATCATAAGTGAGAAGGGCGTGGGGACGCTGTTGTCGGTCACGGCGAGCTTGAAACAATGTATTAAGCAGTTTAGGAAGTTGAGTTTTCTCAAGGGGGATAGGGATCCGGATCCCCAGCCTTGTTTTAGGATGTTTCATGCCACGCAGGCACACACCAATGCTCAAATGAACAAGTTTTTGTCAACCATGGTTGAGTGGTATAGATATGCAGACAATAGGAAGAAGATTGTGAACTTCTGTTCTTATATCATAAGAGGCTCCCTTGCTAAGCTGTATGCTGCAAAATACAAGCTTCGGTCGCGTGCAAAAGTGTACAAGATTGGTGCTCGTAACCTGAGCCGTCCATTGAAGGAGAAAAAAGGGCAGTCTCCTGAGTACCATAATTTGCTGAGGATGGGTCTTGCCGAGTCAATAGACGGGCTACAATATACGAGGATGTCTCTTGTGCCTGAGACCGATTACTCCCTGTTCCCTAGTAATTGGAGGCCTGACCATGAAAAGTTGTTACTAGAATACATAAAACTGGAAGATCCAAAAACTTTGGAGGAACAACGGGATTGCATCAGAGAACAAGGTCTTGTTTCACCTCAAGACTATATTTCAATGCTCGTGTGGAATTATAAAAGGAACTCTCTTCCTATGGACCAGCTCTCCTTAGTAAGGAGCAATGAAAGTGTTGTAGGAAATCAGCATTTGCTAGTTGGCTCAAACCAGGATGACCAGGACCACACAAACCAAGAAGAAGAAAATGATGGAAGGATGAATGCAGCACAAATGTAACACAAAGGTTTTGTAATTTGCACTCACTAAGCAATACTATTTTTGTATGCGGTCTTTAAATAGGATCTTTCAAGAGGCTTTGGACACATTGAGAATTTGAGATATAGGTTTTTCATTTAGTTCCCTTATTCCCTCGCTTGCTTGCACAAGTGGTGTTAACCTATTATACTTGATCTTTGGGTGGTAAACCATTTTGCTCCCTTTTCTTTTGTTCTTTTGCTTTCCTCATCTTCTAACATGAAATGTAGTTATTAAAATGTGTGAAGGATGGTGACTGTTACATATATAAAAACCATTTATGTACTTCACTCTGCAAAATAAGCTTTTAGTAGGATTCGTGGACTTGATATCAGAGCCTTTGTGGCTGAGAGGTCAATAGTTTGATACTTGCCAAACTCATTCAAGAATTTCAGCATAACATTAAAGAATGCCTGTGCATTGTCCACTCAACAAACCAACGTGTTTCATGAGAGACAGTGTATTAGAGATAGAGAAACTATTCATGTGTTTCATGTGATACAATGGTGAAGTGTTTCAAAAGTTTACATAATTGAGTGCTCTTTGCAATTTTTGGGTAGAATCCAATGTTTTCCGATTAGGATTTTTGCTTCAGTTTCAAGCTCATTTGGTGCAGTGGTGTCATCTTTGCAAGGTAGTTCTTGGTGAATCAACAAAAAGCTAAAGGGATAAATTTCTATAGTTCTTGCTTTAATACTTAATAATGAGATATACACCATGTCCATGATATACATAATGACAATCCTTTTAGCTACTGCCTTTACAGGACTACCAGTAATGATTGTTTGCACTGTATTTCAGATTCAGACGATGCCACAACTTTCGTGAGCAATTAGCTTGGTACAATGATAATCAGTTCATCTTTGGTTCAGTTTGGCAACCTCTTAGAGAGATTTTGAAAAATAAGTAATTATTTCTCTCATAAAAGGCTATTCCAAACATGCTATTGGAGGGATGATACTTTTTAGTTGTGTACCTTTTGGCTACATGGATTTTAGTATGCTTTTGTGCTTGATGCTGTATCATGGATTCATGAAGCTTTATGTATTGTAAATCACACTTGAACATGCCAGTTTTACTACTTTGTCTCTCAGTAACTATTCATTAGCCTTTCCTTCTTCCTTGACCCAGCACTAGCTAGCTCCTTCAATTCCTTCTTCTCATTCTTTATTTTAATTTGGTTTTTGGCAGTTCACATTTTTTTATCCAATATTCATTAGTATATTTAAATTAATATGCATGTTGAGATTTTTAAAGTCAGAGTGCATACATCTAGCTTGTATTTATAGGGAGACTTTATCCCCTCCCATCTTCTGCTTCATTGGGTTCTGAATACTCTTTCTGACTCTTCCAGTTTTAGCATTGGTTTTTCACTTTTCCTGTCAACACTTCACCTACCTGTCTGACTTTGTAGTTGCTTGTCATGTTAGCAGCATTTCCTTGTTGAAATATCTGTTTCACTCAACTACTTTCTTTGTTCAGAATGTCAAGTTTTGGAATTAATCGACACCAAAATGTTACACTTAGCATCTTCTTTGAATCTGTCTTTGCTGTTTCCATAAACCCTTTTTTCTCTTTACAGGTTGATATTATGTTTCACCTTTCCACCATGGATGCTTGCCAGAGAAAGGATACAATAACTGAAGAATGGAGAGCTCTGACGTGCTGGCATCCACTCAGGCAAAATATTAACACTGCCACTCTGCTAGTGGGAACACTGACTGGGCTATAAGGTGGCAAAAATCCACGCACTTGAAAATGTGGAAAGTAATTCCACATACTTTTCTGGAGTGCTATATCTGTGAGTCCACAGGAAGGAGTATGCAGCTTTCTGTAATAAAGTGTGTTCCTCGTGGATGCATAGCAGCATAGGACAAGGCAAGGTGTGAATTGAAGTACTGAACTCCAACAAGATCATTTCATATATCATGTTAATTTTGTAAATTGGCTATTTGTGATTTGTCCATACGTGCTTGCTCCAATTCATTTTTCTAATGATTTGAGCATACCCGCAACTCTTAGTTCTTGAATAGCACATTTATATGTATTTTTTTTTCACTTTATTTTCTGTACGGGCAACTCAATGCTGTAAGAACTTCAAAGCAGTGTACTAGGAAGAAGCTCGTTATACTACATTATGAGTTTCTCCTTTGATTCCTCATTTTAAAATAATAATAATTATTATAATTTATTTTGTAAATTCATTTCCTATGTAGTTCCAGTTAGTTTTTTTTTTTTTGGAAAACATTACCAGGTCCCCTGAAGGAAGGTTAGTGGAAATGTTAAAAAAAACAGGAGAAATTTGTATAATTTTATAAAACTTCAGGGAAATTTAGGTAATTTACTCTATGAGTATCCGTGCATTGGAAAGGTTTTCTATCTTTAGGGGGTGTTGAATTTGTGATTGAATCTAATAACATTAGGTCATTGTATTGACTTTGTTTATCTATATGGGCCTAAGTCTTCTGAACGAGGTCCTGAATTTTAGAATAAATTACATTAATATTTTTTTAGATTACACACAATTTTCTGTTATTTTTAACATTTTTAATAACATTTCTTATAAGAATATATAGTATAATATACAAGTGATGTCAGTTGTAATGTTCTTCAAACAGTAAATGGTGTTAATATAAAGATTATTACCTCTTTTCCATATTTATTTTTTTGGACAGAAATATATCTATTTCATTTCATCCAATAGACCATAAAGGATATATGTTGGAATGTAATTAAAAGTATGGATGCTAACAAAAGACAATGATGTTCTAGCTAAGGTACGAGTAACATTGTTGGCTTGCTTTCTTATAAAACGCATCAATGAGTTTGGAATAGAAATTAAGGCTTCTCTACGTTTTGACAGCCCATATATTTTTTATGTTTAAGGTTATAGGTTATTGCACATAGATTAAAAAACATTTAATGGAATTAAAAAATGTTGTATTTAGACTAAAATGTCTTTTTGATACTTTTAATAGGTGTTAAGTAAGAGTATATTTGAGGGGGGAAATATCAAATGAACTTTAAAAGTCTAGCTAAAACATCAAAATATCAGTATAATTTACTGGGCATCACAGGAATATTGAAATAATAGCTGCTTGCACACATGTTCACACCTGATGTAGGTTAAAATTTGTGTTTAGGTGCGTGAAAAACTAGATAAGATTAATTAATAAATATAATCTGATATAATAAAAATTGTATAATTATGAGGCCATTTATGTGTAAGTGTGCATGCAACACTGCTCCCAACAGAAGCATCACGTGTCGTGACAGCTAAGGTACTAGAGTTGCACTAAGAGCATCAATACAAGACAATACCGTAAACCAACTTGTAAGGTCAAGTGATTCCACTTTTTTTTTTTGCTTAGGTTTGGGTGTCAATTTAGACTTCTATAATAATTAAACTACTTAAACTATAAGTAAGGAACGGGTGCATATAAAGGTACTCTAAAGTCTAAAAGAATCGTTCGTTCTCTGTCAGGCGATGTCTCTGGTGATTGCCATTTACACTTATTTGACACTTTTACAATAATTTTGATCAAGCGAAACAAAACTTAAAGGAAAAAATAGTATCAACCCTAGAGGACATTTATTTCCTAGTTATTTTGAATTTGGGCTATATATACAAAGACTTGCATTTGAAGATTTAATTCCGGTGATTCGAGTAGAGGCAACGGAACACAAATCAAAATGCTATAGTACTCTAAATAACTTCACTACTTAACGCCCTAGTAGATTTAATACCTAAATTGTCTGATATTCCTTCGAACAAAGTTTCAATTATGAAAAAGAATGTGCTCAAATTACTAGTTCATGAATAATAATGTCTCAGTAGTATATACAATGAATTACACTAGAATAAGACTAAGCCGGGAAGTATCCCTAGTTAGTTCTCTAGCCTCCTGCTCCAATAAAGCTCCCATAAATTGTGCTTAACCTATCAAAGTGAGCAATCAATCATTAGTATTCTATACACCGAGTTAGACATGAGATTATTTTGTCTCACTTGAAAAAAAACTAATCAACTTTGTTATACCAGTTGAATATAAGCTGATGATTAGGGTGGTCACTATAATGGTAAATATACAAGCCCTTGCACCAACAGCAGCAGAGGTTGACCTGCAAATGCATGGTTCCATCAGTAATAAGAGGAGCAACTCTTGTCAAATGAGAAGTTGTTAACGACTAGCAGCATTGATTAATAAAAAGCTTTAATAGTTTAAATGAAAAATTACCTTGCTACCAAGTCCTTGACGGATTCAGTCGTTAGTCCGAAACCAAAAGGAAAAAGAGGATCATAGTGAGGATCCCCAAAATTCATTGGGAGTTGATCTACAGATTTGAACCATGTCCTCGCAAGCTTACCGGTGAAACCATAGTCACCAAAAAGGACATCTGTCACGCCTTGGCCTTCAGTGCCTGGTAACCATGCAGCCACCAATGCATCTATAGAAGAAACGTATGGTTCAATGACAATAGGTCTGCCAGAAATGATGACAACCACACACTTAACAGTCCCACAGACATTGTTGATGACATTTGGGCCAGATTCCATCATTGCAAGTGTCGTACTGTCCCCAGCAGTCTCGGCATAAGGAGGCTCGCCAACTACAACAATGGCATATTCGAAGTTATTGGACCTAACAAACTCATTGTCAGGGTTGTCACGAAAGACGACTTCTGTGCTTGTATCAACTGCTGATTTTATGGCACTGAGAATAGTTGTTCCTGTCCAAGGAAAAGAATATTAGTTTCTGCTCCTTTGACATGCATGCAACTACCTGCTATTAGTTAACTAAAAATATGCATGACAAGCTTGGTGAATATTTATAAAAATGACTAGTAACTTTGCATTGCGTCACATATTATATAATTTTGGATAGGTTCAAAAAATGCACATTAACCACTTGTCTCACACATCAAAGTAAATGAGTAACATAACATCTAGAGCTCAGAATCTCATGCTTCCATAGGCCTAGACTTCTGCTTGTTACGATGGCTGAGAGTCACTTACCTCTTGTGTCACTGTTGCCACTGAATCCTTGCCATTTGATTGTCCACCCACCGCACTGGTAACCCAAATTATCGGCATGAGATCCAGCAACTAGGATTTTTGGGACTTTCTTTGGAAGAGGCAGAAGTGGAGCACTTTCATTTTTCCCATTCTTAAGCAGTACAAGAGATTTTCTCACTGCTTCCCTTGCTAGGTCTCTGTGTTCCTAGTTAAAAAGCATAATCTTATATCTCATGACTTTCAATGTCTCAATTATACTAGGGTATATTATAAACTACAGGCAACAAGGAATGCCATTAAAAAATAAAATGCAGACTAAGTTTTGTCCTTAAAAATCACTTGCAGGCATCAGATAAGTTCAATGCTGTAAGGTATATGATGTTTAGTTTCTTAATAAACTTGGGTTACAAGTTTCAAGATTTTCATTTTTTTCTAAAACTGTTATCAACTGAATCTATCAGGCAGAAGCTGGATCATCTTAGATGGGTTGAACAGTAAGAATCAATCCAAATGGGAGATCATCTGAGATGGTTAGGTCATAGGTGGGTTTGGAAGCAAGACAAATTATATTCAATGTGGCTCAAGTTATAGAGATACACTGTTGTCTTTTGAATAGAGTAATATAAGACATTATTGGGAAGACAATTTCACAAAAAAAATGTTTTTCAATCAAAGGAAAGAGCATATTGGTTTATATTATTCTGATTGAACTAAACGGTTTGGATGACTCACCTGGCTTCCAAGCTCATTGACTAAGCTGGTATCAGCTAGAGGATTCTCAAAAAGACCCATGGTGAACTTTACAAGCAAAATTCTCTCCACTGCATCATCAATGCGCTCCATTGGAATGATATTGCTCTTGACCAAGAGAGTAAGATCCTGAATGAACTTGTCATATTCGAATGGGACCATCACCTGTAATGATTAGTTAACAAAAAGAAAGACTGAGTTCTATAACCCTACACTTGACTACTTGAGAAAGTATACATTGTTTCACGAGCTACACTCAAGCAGAAATTTTATTCACTCCAGTCCCACAGGCAATTTCAACATAAACAGAGGACTAACCATATCAACACCTGCTTCAATGGAAGCCTGCACAGAGTATGTGTAATTTGAACTGGGTGGTGATGTGAGTCTATCAATACCCTGCCAATCTGAGATGACAAACCCCTGATAAATAAGTGAACAAAATTTGTTGTTAGCATCCACAATATGAACCATGTTGCTTAAATCAGGATCTGACAATGGCAAAAAGAAAGGCTGTACAAGAACATCAGATGGGTTTATTCTCACACTATACTTGATAATATGGTTCAAACAGCATCATCAAAATATTAATTTTAATTGCGGCATAAGTTACATGGACTTCTCAAGACTATGGCACAAAAGATTTTTTATAGTAGATCTAATAACAGAGAACATTGAACATAATAGTGCAAATAGTTGATTGATTTTCATTGTTATTCAAAGTGAGTTCCTTTGAGAAATGATTTCAGAAAGCTTTTTGCACAACAATAACCTTATCTGGCTGTAACAATCAGCAAATTATAGAGCAGTCAGCATGTGACAGAAATATCAAACACTGATCAAATGTTTCATAGGAAATTGGCACAACACTTTAATATTTGAATTGAATATCAAATGGAATTGACTCACTAATGATGATCAACAATGAAGGCCTTGATCAGTTACATATGAAATGCATAAAACAAATATATTATGGACTAGTGAAAATAAATAGGATATACTTTCAATTGGAAAGATGGCAAGCAGCTAGATGAAGTGTGCTAGCCATTTTTTCTTAGGTCATCAATTGGCAGTTAATATGGATACAACATTTACTGCAGAAAACTAAGGATATAATATCTTTAGTTTTTGGGTTTTTTTTTTTTTTGTGGGGGGGGGGGCATAATGATGATACACCACAAAAGACTTTCATATATTGGCTGATTTCATGTTTATATTCACATTTGTGTCTTCATATAATTATATATCTAAGTCTATGCCACATCATATGAATCAAGTCACTATCAGGATTTTCTTGTGTTGCCATGTTCAAATCATGTTGTGCAGTGTTCCTCCCATGCCTGGGTCTGTTTTTCTTACTAGATGAGATAATATGATAATCAAACAAAGCTACTTTAAAAATCATTTGGTAGCAGCTTCCATTGCATAGAACAACTGTACCTCAACATTTATTATGTATGAGAAATGAATACAAAACGAAGCCAATCACCTTAAATTTAAGGGTATTCTTGAGGAAGCCAGTGACTAGATCACGATTTGCATGCATCCTCACACCATTCCAACTGGAGTATGAAACCATAACTGTAGAGACCCCCTTAATAATAGAATCAGAATATGCAGGCATGTGAATGCTCAACAATCCATGCCAATCAATCACTGTGTTGTTCTCATTTATTCCCTTCGTTGTACCACCATCTCCAACAAAGTGTTTAGCACAAGCTGCTACCTTTGTCCTACAAGAAATTTGTAAGCCTAATGAAGGAAAGAGGGACAACAAGAACTCATCTTTTACATCTGTAACTACAAAAAATACAAGTCAATCATGTAATTAATAATTACTAACATTTTTGCCTATCATAAAAAATCATGTAATCATGATTTTTTGTTCATTTTTGTTGCAGCTTAATAATTGTGGTTGATGTCAATAATAATTAATTGGCCAGTATCCCTAGATGGGCTGTTGTTGATATGAAGTGGTTTCCCCTAAGTCAAATTATGATAAAGTAAAACATATTAAAAAGGCCTTATTACCCAAATAAAATTTAGACTATAAATCAGTTTCTATTAAATATCAGATAGTTACTAGAAATCACATGCATACATCACAGATCCAGAGGAATAGTGTTACTTTTTACACACTTTAGTTAAGGCTAAAATACAATTTTGGTTCTCCCAATATTTCGAATCTGCAAATTTGGTCCCCCAATTTTTCAAAATCAGCAATTTTAGTCCAACTGTCTAAATCAATACATGGATCGTAAAGTTTTTGACGTTGGCTTAAATGATTGCCAAAATAGTATTTGCTTTTTTTTTTTTATTTATATATTGATGACTAGATAATTTAAAATAAAAAATATTTTATAAAAATACATTGAAAACATCGATGCATTAAATTGGATGGTTGGACTAAAATCACTGATTTCAGAAAGTTGGGGAACTAAATGTCTCTCTTTTAAAATAAGAGGCCCAAAATTGCATTCTGGAAAAAATAGGGGGAACAAAATTGTATTTTAGCCCCTTAGTTAAAAGGCATAAGAATCTTTCAAATATATTAGTTTATATTTATTAGCAAATAGGAACTTATGTGATTAAAATCACTAAAGATCCATGAATTATATGTAAATTTTACCATCTTTGTATGGGCAGAAAACCAACAGATTAGGCATCAAAATCCATACAACATGGCCCCAAGGGTAAATTTTATAAAATGTGTGCTTAAAACACCCAATAATGAAATGCAATATTGTTTTTAAAACTGCTTTAATATCATTAATTACATACTTGCCACCAACATATGGAAATCCCTTCCTGGAATTGGCAGGGATACTTCCTTGTAGACCAGGTATGATTTCTGTCATTTCTTGCACAATTTTAGGATCCTCACTATAGCTTTCATAACACCGACCCCATCTTGGATCTCTACAAACCTATAATCAGTGTTTCAGGAGTAATCAGTAAAATTATAACGAAAAAGGTGCACATTTGACAATCTCTAACCTGTATAACAAGAAGTTTTTACAAGTTTATTATTAGACTCTTCATCCTATTTACCGCTATGCATGGAGCAAAAACATAAGGAATCCCCGTAGCTCTAACTTCAAGAGCAGTTGCAGCACCGATCCTTTGTGCCAGGTTAGGATCCCTGTTTACCAAAGATTATTAGAACCAAACAAGTGGATAAATGCAACTATGGTAACAATACAACACCATTAAGATTAAGATCAACTAAGTTTTAATTTTTAAACCTACAGAATTGGCAGCATAGTTCATACAATGACTCCCTTCTCACACAAGTATATAGCCGGTGAAATGGTTCAGGTGACAAGAACTTTGAGATATGCAAATTATCAAGTTGCATATGAAAATTCTAGTATCAAATGTTGTCCGTGTCCCCATACAAACAGAACAAAAAAATGATAATAAATCTTATACTTGCCTGGTACATCCAAGCCCAACATTATGGGGAAATATGGTAGCATTGTAGACATTATTGTGTCCATGAACAGCATCAATACCATAGATCATTGGTATGCCCAATCTACTCTCAAGAGCTCCTTTCTGAAAATCATTTATCATATTAACCCAATCTTCAGCAGTAGCCCTTGGAAGGGGTTCACTAC
Source organism: Glycine max (assembly GCF_000004515.6). Lineage (NCBI taxonomy): Eukaryota > Viridiplantae > Streptophyta > Magnoliopsida > Fabales > Fabaceae > Glycine > Glycine max. The sequence goes on from NC_038245.2 coordinate 1,889,903, forward strand.
CGCCACCACTCAATACACTCCCTGCACACAATTTAAAGAACCAGTTAATTGATAGTGTCTCTTAATGATAATCTCCTTTTATTTCCAATTCTTAATTTTTTCATCAATTACTCATTCCTGGCTTCACTTCAATTTCCTATTTAGGTGATAAAGATCTTATGAGAATATAAAACTAAAAAGACCCAAAAGCCTATTGAGTCATTAAAAAGCAGTAGCATAGTCAAACATGAACAAAGAGGAAGACATGAGCAGGCAGAGTAGGAGGGAAAAAGAAACACAAATTGAAGCCAAGGAAAGAAAAAGGCCTAAAGTTGGCAACTTACCCACTTTCTCAGAGATCCCTTTCCCGTGCTTTAGTGTTCATATTTACAATAAAGTTTGAAAGAATGTCAAGCAAATATTGAAAAACATAGTTTGAAAGATTAATCATAGTTGCAAACAATCAAATGCAATGCAATTCAAAAGGAAAACTGTAAGTTTGGTTACAAAGTAGTTAATTGTCTAGACATGGGAAATTTTCTCTGTATCCCTGGAATATGTACTCTCTTTCCTTTGAAGCAAGACATCTGACATGTATGATTATTTTTCCTAATTCCTAATTTAGGCAAAAAATAAGGGGGGAAACTGATAAAGAAAGATATCCGCAATCGCATACCGAAAATTTGCTCCTAGGCATGAAATTACAGAGTGAATTAAAAAACTATTAACTGAGAAGAGAAAATAAGCTAAGAGTTTTCTTAGTTGTTCTTACCAATGAAGCTGGTTTTCATAACATTAGCATTGGCAACACTCCTATCAATTTGAACCATTTGACCAATCTTCTCGTCTAAAGTCATTCGACTCATCAAGTCCCTAACCCGAGTTTGAACCGATTGCTTTGGATCTTTGTATCTTAGGTACTCTATTTGAGCTTCTCCAATTGATGTCAAGCACCAACACAGCCACAAAACACCCAACAAATGAAACAATGCCCTAGACATGTTTTGTTTCCCAGCCCTCACTTCACCTGCAGAAATCGAACAGAACAGAATACAAACCGAATCCAATAAAGATTTAGTTTTTGGAGTTATACCCCACTTGGTCTTTAAGGTATATGATAAAAGAGCAGCAAAAGAAAAGCATATCCAATGAAATGGAACTCAAGAAAACTAAACCCCATTACTTACTTCAGCAGTTTCTTTTTTTTTAATTTAAAAAGTGGAAATGTGAAAAGGGGTATAAACTATAAAGTATGTTACCAATATTATCAAGCACACTTTTTTTTTTCTTTTCTGCAGCTAGGAACTAAGTTTACATCAACCAAACAGAAGGTGAAGTGATGAATCAAAACAAAGGAACAACAACAGTACAAGTACACCCTTCAAGTTAAGTACTATGAGAGAGAGGGAGAGAGAGAGAGAGAGACCTCAAAAGGGAAGCAAAAATGGTGACTTTATGAGATGATATTAAGAAAAGTTGGTAACTTTGGATCCAATAGAGAAAGGGGTGAAAGATAGAAATAATGCAAATGGCACAGTGAATGGTAGTGGGAGACACTTATCATTGTTGTCGTCAGAGGGTGTGCGGTTTTTTCTCGAAGTGTGGAGGTTGCTTAAGAAAACGTGGTGATGACAAACTATGTGGGGAAAAACAAAACAACTAGCTGCTACGAAAATGTAATGAGAGAGGTTTCAGTTTTCAACGGACTTTGCTTAACGTACTTGATTAAGATAGGTAAAAAAAAAATGTTTTTAATGTAATTCAATTTTATCTTTTAAATTTAATTTAGTTCAATTAATTTTTATCTATTAATATTATATATTTTTAAAATAATTTAATTTTATCTTTTAAAATTAAAGTTGCTAATAATTTCATATCACAGTTAAGAACTATTACACAGAATATTTACCAATTAGATGTATTTTGCACGTATAATTAATATAATAACGATTTTCAATTGTCATAATAATATTTAAAAATTTAAAAAAAATATTGGTATATTCAAAAAAGACATAAGTACTGTCTTTTATTCATCACGGTTTTATATGATTATTACTACCTTTGTCTGGAAATAAGAATTATTAGATTTTTTTATACAAACAAAAAAAATTAATAAATACTAAAGAGAATATTAATTTATAAAATTAATTTCATTTACTATATTAAAAAATTAAAATAACAATTATTAAAAGTATTATGAAGAAAAAGTAATGAATATTATTTTAAAAACTAATATCACACTTATTGAGACAATTTTTTATATGCAATACTTAATTTAGAGCAGAAAAAATAATTGACAGCTTTACCGTTTAAATAGTCTCTCGATAATACTCCATTTCCATTTTAAAGTTTAAACGCAAATAACTTAATTTAAATAAGCGAAATTTGCATTCAATTTCATAGACTTCCTACATTGGGAGGAATTCCATTATTTTAGTTTGTAATTTCGTCAGACTTTTATTTATTGTTTCATTTGAATTTCCTACATTGGGAGTAAATGTGAAGTTGAATCAATAAACATTGAAGCATTAATTTGTAAACGCATGTGGGAGGCCGCCAGTATCACATTTACATAGTGAATAATTGAAATGAAGTACTGTATAAGTTATTAATACTTCTGACTTAAAGAATTTAAAATATTAAAAATCAATTTTTTTTAACTGGAAAATATAACCTTCCTTCCTAGTTATTTAAACATTGTAACGGTGTTTGTCCATAAAAATTGATACCAAAATGGCATCAACTAATCTCAATGGTCTAAGTAAAACTCGATAAGATGATCAGGTGATCAAGGTTTCAGATGAAGAAAAATCCTTCTTAGCTAATCAAACTTCACATTGATTGAACTCACGATAAACATGACGAAAAGAGAGATCCCAAAGCTTGTTTATGATATATGTTTTGCGATCTATAATTTTATAAAATTTTGTTAACCAATGTTGTTAGAATATTAGTTAAAGAATTAAAAAAATATTTAATATAAAAATTATATAAGAATGCAAAAAAATAAAAAATAAATATTGATAACATAATTTTTTGCTTTTCAATAAAAAATTTATATTTGAGTTCCTTAAAGAATACTACAACTAACATTTTTTTATCATCAAACGTTAATTGTTAGTTTTGTTAATAGAAAAATTTGAATTCGTAACTTTTCTCTTCTTTCCTTTGTAACATCCTGGACGAATCACACCACATTATAATAAAAGAGATTCAAAAATTATGCAGATATGAGACTGTATAGTTGATAATGACTTAAAAAAATAATTAATATTACTTATACCAATAAAATACATATATTTTTTGATAGCTTATTATCTAAGAACTCTACAGTTAAGCATGTTTTGACTTGGAGTAGTTATGAGATGAATGACATTCTCGGAGGTTTTTTAGAAATCGTGAGTAAGGACAAGACATGTTAAAAGTGCATATTGGTTTGTGGGAATAGTCCTTGATCCTAAAAGCAGCCAAAGCATATTGTTGATGTCTCGAAAATGACTACCTATGAAGGATTCTGACTGATGGAATATTTTGACCAACAAGGAGTTGAGTGAAATGATATCATGTGAAGTGTTGTAGCGTGAGAGTCACCAAGAAGTCGACAATAAGGGATGCTACAAATGGTATTAGAGCAGACTTTTTTCCTAGTATGGTGTGATTCAAGAATAAATCAGGCGGAAGCTGGTGGACTTGTAATATCCTAAGTGAATCACACCGAAATAAGAGTGATCAAGAACTCCACAGTTAAGTTAAAGACGGCTTAAAAAAATTAATTAGTACAACCTATACCAACAATTTGGTAATCTATCACTTAAAAACTCAACAGTTAAGTGTGTTCAACTTTGAGTAATTATGAGATGGGTGATCTTTTGGAAAGTTTTCTCGGAAAGTGTGTGAAATGAGGATAAAACATGTTGAAAAGTCTTATATTGATTTGTGAGGACAGTTAATGATCCAAGAAGCCATCGAAGTAGATTGTCGAGGTCTCAGAAATAGTTACTTATGAGGGTTTTGACCGGTGAAAGATTCTAACCAACAAAAATGTTGAATAAAGTATCACCGTGTGAAATGTCGTAGTTTGTAAGCCGTCAATAAATCGACAATTAAGGGTATTATACACTTCTCCCTTCAACCATATATCTTCACTTATGTAAATGATAATTGAAGCATAAGGATGAAAATAAGCACCTTCTAACACTAATTGAAGTGCTTCCACATCAAGAACTACACAAATAGGCACAATTATAGATTCAAATTGTTTCTATTTCTACTATCTTGGACTTGAATCCAAACATAATGTTAATTAATAAGAACACATTAATAATGATTTTTGAAAAAATGAAATAATGTTGTAATTTCTGAATTTGTCACATCATAAATATCATTAGATGACTTTTTTTTTATTTTAATCCTCTGATTTTATCTGAGAAAATAATTTTTAATTAATTTAAAATTTAATTAAATTTTTTTTTATCAATGATTTCAATGAATAACTTTACAACTGTCATTGACTTTCATTTTTTATCTTTTTATTTATTTTGGGTTGGTTAAAATTAAATGGTCGAATAACATCGAAAGTTGTAACCTTCATTTTACAGATTCACTGACCAAAAAATTGTTTAAAGGTAGATTCCTGAACATAAAAGGTCCATATTTTGGCAAAAAGATTTAAAATTAAACGAAAAGAGGAGATGTGGATATGGATCCAGTGGTAAAGATATGAATGGGTACTGTGTTAAAGAGTACAGAACATGCAGAGAGTAACTTGATTAATGAAAAATTACTTTGTCTGTTGACATTTCAGGGAATCGGATTCAAATTCCAATCTTCTCGTCAATTCATTCAACGAATATATATGGCAAAAGTTAAGCCCTTTTTAGACATTGATTTGGTCACGGCTTGTTTTGATGGATTCGAAAGTAGCAACAAATTTTGAAAAAATAAAAATAAAAATTTAAGAGGTGTAACTGAGAAACAAATTAAATGGTATGCTAGAATGGAAGAAGAGTGGATATGATCAATTTTCTTTCCTTATAGAAATAAGGTTAAATTTACAATACCAATTGCATTGTCTGTGCAGTGAGATACATCTCAGTTTTTCTATACTAAGATGTTTGGTATATTTTTTTTCCATCACGGAGAATCATGTTTTCTAAAAATTATATTAATTAGAAATCATATTTTTAGGTATGTATGTCATAAATATATTCAGTAGGTAAATTCTAGCATGGACCAAAAAAATAACATCCGTTGTATTTTAATTTCACAAATATCGACCGTCCAGATTAAATTTAGAAAGACTTGTACGAATTCTCAATTGATTTGTGAATAGTATTTCATGAATTTGCTTTTGCAAAATATTGAAAAACATTTTCTCCCTTCACAAAACATTGACTCTCACTTCCTTTCATACGGGAGTTTTAATAAAAACTTAATTAAAAACAATTCTTATAAATGCTAGATTTCTGAAAATGATTTTTAAGATATTCAAATCAAACATTTTTTTATAGAAAAAATGACATATATTCATATACAAACGAATTTAACATTCTCAACTTAAAAACTTACAAGAATTTTCCGACCAAACACTGGCCAAGGCTAGCATTCAACAGCTGAAGATGCTACAATGGATATAAGATGGAAGTATAAGCTTTCTTTAAGTGTGTGCTTGATTTTATTTCAGAAAAATAATTACTTTTAATTTTATTACGTGAACGAAATTTTTTTTTAAAAAATATTATTTCTCGTAATTAAGTTTTTTTTTTCTAAATAGGACTCAATCGTATGGATAACTAGGTCATAGCTCTTAATGATTTCATTAGCTTATGATTTTTTTTTTTTTAAAAAAAATGGTGTCTTCACCAATTTGTTTGAGAACTGTCCGTTACATCTCTTTTCCTTATCTGTAATATCCTTTTCTTTTGTTTTTTCCTCAACAGTATAAAAAACTTTGCTTTGGGAATTATGTGGCTTTGTCCTTAGTATCACTTTTCCTTCCCTCACTGAGAAAATTGTTCCTTAGGTGGGACAAGACTATTAAACTTGCCTTTTTCTTTCTCAGTGTCAATAAAATATTCTTTATTCATCCAATCTAATATTGCATAATTCAGAACTTAAAAACCATAATTATTGTCAGCACAAAAATTAAAAAAGGAATTATTAGTAACACACGTACTAAATAGGAAACAAATCCATTTTTTAAATAAATTTACATAAAATTAATCCAATAATATAAAATATAGTATCATCAATTTTTCGCAATTTATAATTACAAACAAATACAATTTGATGATGACGAAAACATAGGTGAGCATGAAAGAGACAACATACATATTTAGGTTAGCCCAATCACTTTTTACTCATGCCCAAAGAAAGTTGGGCCAAGTCAGCCCAAAATTAATGTTTAGGGTAGTGTCCACTGGATTTTACATGACATGGTGTTATCATGCAACACATTAAAAAAAGTAAACTATTCAACTACTCACCCAACACAGCAATAACTTATTCAGATACTTTTGAACTTACAGCAGTTGACAAAATACAAATCAAGAAGATAAACAATTCAAGTACATTATTAAAATACATCGCCAAAATATTCTGCAGCGTTCAAATCTTTCTTTTTTCTAAAAAAGAAATAAATCATTTTTTTACTCTAACCGGACCAGTTTAAATTCATTCAAATTCAAATTGTTTCTGTCAAAGATGTGTGAATTGTTACAAATTCACTGCATTGGAGTCCCATTCATAAAAAAAAAAATCAAATTGATTCCACAGAAAATTACAAAGGAAAAAGAAAAACTCAACAAAATCAAGTCAGGTTACCTCAATCATTTGCCTCATGGCCCATGAAAGCTGGGCTAATCAGCCCAACTTTGTAGTTAGCTTGGTTTTCATTTTCACACAAACTTTTAAGGAAATTACTTCCTGCACCTATTTTGGAATGGAAAATTACGAAAGGTCTTTCCAGATCACAAATTTTTATATTTCAGAAAGGCTTTTTTAGAATGAAATTTTACATTCTGAATTAGGTGTTTTGGAAGCTTAAAAAAAGGTGCAGGAAGCAACTGCCAACTTTTAAACATTTATTAAACACACATTCTTTTTAACATTTTTTTTATAGTCCATCTGGTTCTTATTAGTATAAGGTTTAAATTTAAACCGTAGCTTAGTGTTTATTATTATTATTAGCTTCAATCTAAAATGTCTCATATTGATTTTTTTTTTTACAAAGCAACCCTTCATTAGAATGATATAGCACTGAGAAAAGCATATTCCATTAATGTTTGTAAGATTTGTTAATAGAGGTAGCTTTGAAAAAAATCCCGATTTAAGAAAATTTAATGTTTTAAATTAAATTAACTAATATCTCGATGAATTAATTAATTGAATTTTATAATAAAAATTGGGAGAATTACTTTTATATTATTCCTCAAATTGCATATAATTTCCACTAATATAATATGAGCTCAAAGTATTACTCTCTAATGTTTCAAGACTCCCTTGTATTTTAGACAATTGCTTATCTTCCTTCCGGAGCATATCAACTATCCCACATTCCTCAATGTGTGTTTAATTAATTAATTTTATTACGAAGAAATAGTAGTTTACTTATAATAAATAACTTTCCGAATAATTTTTAAAAAGTAGTCATTTCTTTCAAAATGCGCATGCATTCCAAACATATGCTGAATGCAAGTTCTCAAAGTTGTATGGTTTGGGTTTTTGACATTATTGTGGATCGCATTGTATGATGCCGATTGCAGCGGTCATTAGGCATTGCGATCGTATCAGGCCACGTATCAACATTCCGTAATACAATCACAATTTAGTATATGTTTAGTAGAATGAAATGAAAAAAAATAAAAAATAAATTTTTTGAATTAAAAGTCAAAAATAAAAACTACTTTTTTAAATTGTGATCTAGAGAAAGATATTTATATGACTCAACCCGAAGACTGTATTATACCTGATCAAGAAGACAAAGTGTGCAAACTTCTAAAATTCCTTTATAGACTTAAACAAGTATCAAAATAGTGACATGATAAATTCAATTGTGCTTTGATTGATTATAGCTTTTCATATAGTGAAGCTGATAAATGTATTTACACAAAAATTGAGAATAGTGATTGTGTGATTATCTGTTTATATGTGGATGACACATTGATCTTTGGTACTTGTATTGATATAGTCCTTAGGACAAAAACTTTTCTTGCTTCTAAGTTTGACATAAAAGACATAGGAGAAGCAAGTGTTATCATGGGAGTTATAATTATAGGGAAGGGTGATAGTATCCTACTATCTCAAGGGCATCATGTTAAGAAACTTCTTAGAGAAGTTTGGTTACTATGATGTTAACTCTCCGTTGAAGATAAATAAATGAGACTATCTTGAGCAAACTTAGTATGCCCAAATTATTAAGAGTCTATTACATCTAATGAACTTTTCAAGACCAAACATTACATATACAATAGGCAGACTGAGTAGATATACTCATAATCCTGATCATGATCATTGGGAAGCTCTTGTGAGACTTATGAGATACTTGAGAGGTATCCTGGATTTCCTGCTATTCTATAAGGGTAAAATAATGCTAATTGGATCTCCAATTTAGATGAGACAAAATCCACTATTGGTTATGTGTTCACACTTAGTGGTGGTATGGTTGTGTGAAGATCAACCAATCAATCCATAATTGCAACATCAACTATGGCATCAGAGTTTTTAGCTTTGGAGTTGGCTAATAATGAGGCTTTATGGTTGGAAAACTTCTTTGCCTACATTCCTTTGGGAATGAAACCATACCTATCAATGTCAATGCACTATGATAACCAATCGACGATAGTTATAGCGAAAAATAAAACTTTTAATGGAAAAAATAGATATGTACAATTGAGACATAATGTGGTAAATCAACTACTAAAGGATGAAATAATTTCCATTGGCTACGTGAAGTCAGAAGGAAATTTGGCAGATCCTTTAATGAAACTGCTAGGGAAGAAACTGATATACAAAACATCGAGGGAAATGAGATTTAAGCCACTTGAAACAAACAAATGATGGTAACCTGACCTTTATAATCAAAGATCCCATGAAGAAGGTTCATATAAGTATAAAACAAGTCACTTGTTAGTTCTGCTAGAGTTAAAATTGAATAATTTTATTCCATTCCTATGGTGTGAGAAAGCTTTAGATATTGCATTAATGAGAGGTTAAGCTTAAAGTTTTTAATGAATTTCATGTTTCTTATGAGTGGTATATGATTGCACCATACACTTGATGAAATCACTTATATCAGTGTCAAGTGGGGCCGCTTGCATGAGATAGTGACAAAATCTCTAGAGCACTCATGAATATCAAGCACGTGCATGACCTATTAACGCAAAACAATGATAATGACAAGATTTGTGATAGTGTAATGTGATTAGTAGATCACTAACATACATTAAATATTTTTTGGTTCATATAGCTTGTTACACCAACTATGTTGCGTGTTAAGTCATGTCAATCTATGATTGGTTCATATAACTTGTTAACCAGATCTAAAACATTATATTCTAAATCAGAACCAAACTTCTTTTCTTATCTTTTTATAACCTTTTAAAATATTTTGAAACCTTTTTGAAATATGTAGGGGATTGTTGTGTTTTTTGTGAAGTATAGATTTGAATTTGAAATACTTACCCGACAGATGACATATTTAATGTTCTAGATTTTGCTTTATCTTTATTTTGAAAATCCCTTTTATTTTCTTTCCATTTTACTTAAATGGTCTAATCATCTCAATTAGTTTCTTTTCATTTTATTCTAATTACCTCAATTAGTTTCTTTTCGTTTTATTCTATTACCTCAATTAGTTTCTTTTCATTTTTATTTAAAATAATCTAATTACCTCCATTACTTTGTTACCGTTTTTATAGTTTCCTTATCCTATAAATGTTGTCTTTTACCTTCCGTTTCAATCACATCAAAAATGAAAATATTTTTGCTTTTTACTATCTCTTTCTCTTGGGGTTCTCTTTCTTGTTCTGATTGGTTTCTATTCCTTGTTCATATGAAAGACATGTTATATCCTGGGAGATTTGCACACTACACGGATAAATCCTTAAATACAATGTGCCTAACACACATCTCGAGCTTTGCTCTTGCTTCCATGATTTCACACTAGTCAACTCATGAAGATCAAGAGCAAGTAAAGTGATTGCAGGATCTTAAAGTGACTGGAGAGATCCTACATTCAAAATTCAATAATTTTTTAATATGTTGCCTTATATTTTATTGACTTTAATGTATGGAAGAAGAAAAAAATAAAGGGTGAGGATTTTGTTCATTTTTTATTTAGTGCAGGAATCTCATTCAATAAGATTACCTTTTAATTACAATCGCTGGATCTTAAAGTGACGGTAGAGATCCTACGTTCAAAATCCAATGATTTTTGTATATGTTTCCTTATATTTTATTGTCTTTTTAATATATGGAAGAAAAAAAAAATTAAGGATGAGGATTTTGTTCATTTTTTATTTACGGAAGAGAATCTCATTCAATAAAATTACCTTTTAATCATAATAATTGTCTCTACATTATTAACTCCGCTTCGTCTACACAATCAGAAACATATATAACGATAGGTCACATAATTTTTTTTATTCAAAAAAATCACATCATTATACACGTAATCTTGAGGTGATTACCAATTTCACGCCTAAAAGGTGTGATATATTTCGTAAACAAAGAAAAATTTAAACAAACTTTTGTCTGTCTCAATATAATCCGATTTACTCACATATAGTTTATTTCTTTTGTAATATGTATCTTAATTTAAATTCACATTGATTAAAACTAGTGATATGAGTGGATTTTTAATTGGAAAACTATTTTGCGCAATGAAAAACCAAGGATTTTGCTAACCTCCGAAACAAGAGTAATTAAAAGCAATCAATACAGCTAGTGTTTTTTTTAGTTTATTAATATATATATGTATATTATGCGTTAGGCAATAAATTCAACAATATATATATATATATATATATATATATATATATATATATATATATATTTAAAAATAGTCAATACAATTGATTTGAGACACTTTACTGTTTCTATATTAATTGCTTTGCCATTTTTATTGTTTTTAAATAAAAGCAAATCAACAACATACCATATAAACGCTTTCTTCCTTGAACAGCAGAGCAAACCTCTAAATAATGCAGAAAGTGATCTCTCATCAAAACGAGATTCTCATGTATTCTAATTGATCCATCATGTAAAACATATGAAAATTAAATTTTATGTTTTATATGAAACCAACATTGTGATGTTGGATTTTCTATGTGTGTAATTTTTCTTTAAATCAACAGCATAATTAATATATGACCCAGCAGATTAAAGAATACCTATGATCTCTCATCCAAAAAAAAAAAAATTAATTATTTGATCTTTTTATAATAAAAATATTTGTACAGCACTGGAGATAGATCATAGATAGGAATTGGATATGAAAGTGGCATCATCATGATGAATAACTCAATTCTACAAACCAAATGCATGGCTTCCAAAATATTTGGATGAAATTTTTATTAAAGTCCTCATTCATGACATAATTGATGATTCACCACAAGAAATCCTTCCTCCAATTAACCTCATCATTGCTGAAATAAAACCCATTTTGAGTTACCATCCAAGAACACATCCTATGAAGGCCACACCGATCAGTGTCCCTAGAAGCCTTAAACGCCTCGAAGCTCTTCCTCGTATTGCCCCATTTCATGGTGCACTTCATGCGGTTGCTGCTCCAGAAATTCGGCCTCATCACCCAGCTGAAATCATCGTGTTCTTGCAGAGCACGCCCTCCAAGATCCATCTCCTCCGAGGCACACCAAATCACCAACGGCACAGAGGAATTGTCACTGAAACCGTTGATCACTCGAACGTAGTATTCATTTGTCGCAAACAACAACCTTGCCCTTTGTACTGTGGCCATCATAATGATAAAAGAAGATGCTAGCCATAGTGTGAGGTAAACACGCGCCACAAATTTCATGGTTTTTGGTGTCTTTCTATATTCAAGAGATATGAAAATGTGAATATGAATATATCAGAATATGATATCTCTGTTTTGCTTGTGAAGCGTTATATATATATATATATATGCGTGCCGCTTAATGCTATACTTCAGTCTAAAAGGCTACACCATTCTGTACCGTATTTAATGTACCTCAAATTTTTTTCTTTTTTTTCTTTCTCCTTTATAAGATCGTGTTTTCTATTTATTGGTGAAATCTGCATGGTATTTATAACAAACTACTTTTTATATATATTTTATTAATATTTTTTTTTTGTAAAGTAGCTTTGTGCCTTTGTGTGTTTACTGAGTAGGGTGTTTTGGACGAGCATATCCACGCAAATAGTATTAAGAATAACACAATTTGAAATAATTAGCAAATAAATGATCTTATGAAATGAGTCCCTTAAATATGTTGAGAAGATTTAGATTGGTGATCATTTATTTGTAGTTTACAGTACATAAAATGAATTTATATTTAACCATTGGTTAGAAGATATCTTTTATGACATCTCAAAAATTACATTAATTAAAGGAGTATGAAAAATATTCATTTAAAGAAGTAAAACACACTGGGTGAAACTGTACGCCTCAAAAGAATTTATATTTAAGTATCGGTTAAAAATAAAATTTAATGCTACATTAATTTATTTATATATATATATATATATATAACACTGGGAGTATATATATATAATTTCAGTTAGAAGATATTACTTTTAATTATTACCTTTTTAAAAGAAATAAAACCACTCGGGGTGTCTCGAAACTTAAAAGAAATAGTATTTGGCTCTCAATTAGAAGGTATCTTTAATGAATATAAAAAATATACTAGGTATTCTAATATTGTTTTAATATATAATAGGTATTATAATATTTTATACAATTCTTATTATAAAATCCAAATTAAAATATTGTTTGGTTTTTTTATAAGGTCCAACATAAATCGTATCTTAGTATTACTTATTTTTTTTCACAAAAATATTCATGATTAAAGTTAATTTTAAAATGACGTGACAGTGAAAAAAAATATAAGTTATTATATTTTTTTATGGAAAATATAAGCTATTATATATTATTTATAACTGTGGAAGAATATTATTTTTCTCTAAAAAAATATTATTTGATGATTATCGTAATATTAGAACAAGAATTGCTTCTTTTTTTTTTTTTACATGAGGGGCTAGAAAAAATATGAAATTTGCATAAGGTAATGATGCTGAATCAAAACAATGTTTACAAAAAAAAATAGAAAATCATTTTAAAAGATCGAAGTAACAGGCAAATATATGCTGGCATAAGAATACTCAGTATAATGAAGTTGCAGAGGAATTCGACACAAAGAGTCCTTCTTCTTTCCAAGATTGAGCCCTCAAAATCAATGTTAATTGCACCCATAATTCACTAGCAGTCACCCCTGCTATATGAAGTCAAAAAACAATTCAAGCATTTGACCTTGTACTGGTGTCGGTGACAACATCCATAGGAATTAGGAAGGCCAGTGTTCTTCGACAGTAGTGGTGGAGATCGAAGATGATCGTGGGAGAGACTTGTGGAGACTGAAGAAAGTGTATTTTTAAGGTATATCTTTGGAAAATAAACTAAAATAGGAGTATACTAGAAAAAAGGGAAGTGTATATAGTAATTTCGTTTCTAGCGCCACATTAATCTTTCTATTTTTTATTTATTTGCACCAAAGTTCTCCTTTTGTTTATTGGGCCAAAGTAGTCCTGATTCGTTAGATTACACTGTGGCCATAGATAGAATTTGAAGCCCACCAGTGAACCCAACATGGGCAATACTATGCAAATTGGGTAAAAGTTATCCTCATGAGCCACATTAGGTCATGAGATAATCTTATATAGATCCGTTCCATTGGTTAAAATTATGATACCGTACAAGATAAGAAAAATAACATTGAACACAGACATAAGTTAAGGAATATTTTTTTAACTTGTAAATCGTTTGACAACTAATAAATAAAGTAAAATAATATAAAATTTATTAAAATACCCTTTTAATATTTTATCTTAATATAATTTATATCAAATTTAACGAGTTTATTGAAATAAAAGTGAGAGAGATATTTGAATAAAAAAATATAGTATTTCCTTTTTAAAATAGTTATGTAAGCCAGTTACTAATTTTTTGTTATTAAATTGATAAAAGTGGATATACATGTTTATTTTTTAATACTTTGTAATTCAGACAACAAGTTGTCCTATAATTTTCTGAGTAACAAAAATTAGAGATTTTGTCCTATCCTTATTTGCTTAATTTGTGTTGGTTCTTAATCATTTTTCAAATCAAACATGAAACAAAAATATTTATTCTATCTAATACCATGTTTTCTTAACAAATCAAAGGAACCATATTTTTTTATTGCCATGAATTTTTTTATCAAGCAAATGAAAAAATAATTAATTAATTTTAAATAAATATGTTAGGTTCTGTCTCAACGGTAAGCTTATTAGCAAAAATAAAGACAAAGACATCAAAAGCTAACAATCAATAATTGTTAGTCATGATGGTTACTGAAGTTTCTACGTGAAGACAAAGAATAATAAAATATAAAAATATGTGAATTAAAAAATAACATATATATATATATATATATATATATATATATATATATATATATATATATATATATATATATAACACTAAAACGTTATTTTAATTTTATGATATTAGACTCATAACTAGAAATTTAATTCTGATATGTTCACATTTAATTGGAAAGTTAAATAGTAGAGTTTAGCACTTAATTAATTAATTTCAAGTCCAATTGGATTTAAAGTGATAATTATCAAAAGTTGTGGTACAATGATTTGACTTCTTAATTAAAGTTTGAGTTCGATCCTCAGTTTGGATATGAAATCACAATTGAAGACATTACTTTATCTCAAAATAGATCAATATAATGAAAGATGACTAGTCGAGTGCCAAATAGAAATTCTTAAATCCTTCCAATTAAGACAAAAAAAATACAAAAGTGATAACTTTATGTGTATATATATATATATATCACCGACTTGGATCCTCATCTACGATTTGAAATTAAATTGCATGCTGTGCAGTTACAATCCAAAAACTCTTTTTATAAATTTATTTTTATAAGATACTAGTACTTTTTTACTTACAGACTAACTTAATTATGCATACCAACATATAACTTACTATAAAGTGAAATTTATCTCTAAGGCCAATGCTCGTGTGACTTTAAATCAAAATAAAAATATTGAATTTTTTTAGAGTGAAGTTATTGAACTTGAAATACTTTGAATAAGATAGTCCTTGGGTTTTAATTTATGGCTATGTAAATGGTCAATTACTTGGAGAAAAAAATTAAAGTTAGTGCGAAAAAAGTGAAAACCACTAACAATGCCTATAGCAAATGTCAACCAGAAAAAAAAGAAAAGAAAAAGAGAGTTTGTAATGGGCCCTAATCTTTAAAAATTGTGATTTACTTCCTAAGTCAAAAGGCCCGTTTCACTTACCTTTTTCTTTTCTTTTTGGTCTTTCACTTTCCGTTTTTAAAATCTATTATATCGCCTCTAGGATATTAACTTTACAGAAAGACCACTTTTTTCCCAAGTTCCACCCAATTCATCTTCTCTTATGCTACCTGAAACTTGAACTCGCAATAATACTTTATTATTTATCTCCAATTAAAATATTGTGTGAAAATATATGTTTCATAAAAATGTCATATCTATTTGAAATCATGAATTGCATATAAGCTATTAGTTTTTTATGTCATGCAAAGACATCTTTAATCGGCCACCAAGTTTTTCTTTCTTCTTATAGATGTTCCCTTGAATATCAAAGAAATATAACTTAGTTAATTAATGAACGAGCCTATAAATTTTGTGAGTTATCATAAATTTCATGTTACATGAATTCGATTCCTACTTGCAAAAAAATATCCCCTTGCAGTGTAAAAAACAAACCAATAAGCAAACAAACATTTATTTGTAAGTAGAGTTTAAAATCATAACTGTAATAGTCAATAAAAGAGTGTTCTTCTCTTCCATACCATAGTCAATAGGCATTTTACGGTCTCATGCTATCAGAGTTTATAAGTTTTTCGTCTTCCATGCCAAAAAAAAGTTTATTATATTATAACAAAAAAGAATCTTATTTAATTATGTATAAAATTACTTTCAAAGAAGTTGCAATTTATATTTAGAATCACTCAAATTCTGAGCTGTATACTTTCTTTTTAGTGCCATCAAACTTTTGTTTGATTTAGAATTAGTTTCCAGCCAGGTGGAAGGTCCACAAAACTAGCAAGATTGTTTCTTTTTCAATATAATTATCGTTTAAATTTTACATAAACAATTAAAAACATTAAACTTTTGATTTTTTGTTTTTAACAAAAATAAGTTCATTTGATTATAGTATTACTTTTCCTTCCATTACAGTGCTTTCTGGTAACACTTAAATGTCAGTAAATGCACCAAAACTTTAGAGATAATTCATCAATTGGTTATTGAACACATTATCTGCGTTCTGCAACAAGCGTATTATAAATTTGTTGAACACTATTTGGTAGTGGTTGATAAATATTGCAGACAGAGTGTTCTGTTATCCTGCTAGTGCAACGTAAAAACATTATTCAGTTCTTCAGTCTAATCCATGCATTCAATTAACGCAGTTAAATTTCAGGCTAGTTGGTGTAGCAGAACAGAGATCCCCTGAGGTAAATGCAACAAGCAAGTGGGGTGCAAATTCAGACTTTTGCCGTAGCCATAAATTAAAAATTTAGTTGTTCCAACTTCTCATATCAATTAGCATTTTTTTATCACCAGAAATCAAATTCGTTTACGGGGGATTATAACAACACTCGTATAATTAAATGATTGAAGTTATGATTTAATTGTTTTATACTAATTTGATTAGTCTTGATTATGTTTTACTTATCTTCCAATCAAATTTGAGAATATCAAAAGATTAAAATCAAAATAATAAGATTAAACTACTCAACCAATTAGTCTAATAGTGTATTTTTTAATATATCAACTAACGTCTAGGAGATGCTTTCCCGTCCTATAAAAATTATAGTGTATAAGTAAAAAAATATTAAAATATAATTATCATTTATCGTAACATTAATTCATTTTTTTTACTTATATCTAGTATAATATTAACGATAAATAATTAAATTTATAAATGAGTTAATGTTAATATAAGATTAATTTTATAAAATTAATATTCACTTTCGCCTATTAATTATTATTTTTTGTACGGATAAAAATAACCTAAAATGTTTATTATTTTGGGATAGAGAGTAATATATATTTAAAAAAACCAATTTTTAATTCGTTGAAACAAATTAAATTCTAATAAGTATTAACGAATATATTTATAACATTTATTAATGGTTTACAAATGAGGGCAAGCCCTGGTATAACGGTAAAGTTGTGCCTTGGTGACTTATTGGTCATGGGTTCGAATCTGGAAACAGCCTCTTTGCATATGCCAACATCCTTTCCCCATTTTTTTACAAATAAAAAATAAAAATATAATTTTGAAAAAAATACCCTATTAAACAGTATTGCAATTTTATTAACTTGAAAATATCATGTACGTCATGCAGCGACACATGAGCTGGTTACCATCACATAGTCCCATCTTCTCATTAATTCTCAAACGTACGAGCTTCAAACTAACTTCTTCTCTCTCACAATCAACAAATTAGAGACCCAAACACCCAACCTCTAATGTCCTCTTTAGATGAGAGGAAAAAGAAAAGAAAAGAAAAAAATATAAGGGATAACATTTTTTATTTTATCAAATGAAAAGAAAATGACAGAAAAAAATACTTTTAAAAAGTAAAACATTTTTCCTCTTTTTCTTTCTTTTAAATCTCGAAGTTTTTCTTTTCTTTTCTCTTATTTTATTTGCTTCATAGAAGAAGATGGTAAGGAAAATCATAATGAGTCCCACATTGATAAATTTCATTAAATTCCAGTGAGTATTAATCTCGCAATTTTTCTGATTAATATTCTGTTTTTCACTTCTCGAAAAATTTTCTCTCGTGCGCATCATTTGTGTTCAAAACACAAACAAACTGTAGATTAGTTAAGATCCAATTATTTCCTTAACAAACAAATTTTTAAGGAGAATATAAAGTTAATTAGTAATGAAGAAAGAAAAAAGGATGAGAAAAATCATTTGTTTAAATTTCTGTTAACAACATATTTATAATTAACATTTATCACGGATAAAAAAATTACCTATAGAAAAAACAATTTTTTAAATTTTCTCTAACAAACAATTTGACATAAAACTGAAATACTTAAAACTCAATGGTCAAAAGTCATATTTCCTTTTCTGCTCTACAAATTATTATGGTGATTTTCATGATCACCCCAAATCCAAATCTCCCATTACATTCAACCAAAACGGTAACAACCTAAAACCCTGATCCCTCACTATCCACTTAACCAAAAACAAAGAAAAAACAAATCCCAAAGTCCCAGTCAACAACTTTCTCAAATTAACACTCTAAATTTCCCAGACCCATGATAGTCTAGTACCCTATTTTCCACCACTCTTTTTACTACCTCACCCTCTTTAATTTCCTCTGCTAAAAATCTTTAAAAACCCTGCAAGGCTGCAACTGAAAGATATGTCTAATAAACCCCCCCCACCCTTCAATTCAATTGCACCCTTTGGTCAGATACTACCCCTCCAAGGCAAAGGCATCACAAAGCCTAGCTAGCATATCCTATGTGACATAACAACCCAACAAACACCAACACCTAGGCCTCTCACTTTCCTTGGATTTTGAAAAGCTGAAGATCTTTGCACTTTAACATGTTGTGGAGGAACCAAACAGTGCCCAAAGGCACGCTTATTCAGAATCTTCTTTAATTCAAAAAAAAAAAAAAATTGCCATTTTTTCATTTTTCCTCTATTTCTTAATTAAAAAAGTGCTATTGTGTGTGCATGTGAAGCGTGAGACACATATATGATATCTGCTATAAACAAAAGTGGAAAGCGAGGGGTCTCCACGCGGAGCACAGATAAACACTCTCCTTTCATTTCATCTTTCTGCTCTGCCCTGTACTCACCACAACGCAACATTGACCCACAAATATGGTTCTTATGGTAATTTGCAATTATCATAAGACCTCATGTAAAAAATATTAAAAATTATTAACACAAATAATTTGATACTTAAACTTCTTGACTAAGGTTTGAGATTCAAAATCCTGATCTCGTGAATTGACATCTGAAGATATTATTTTGCCAAAAAAACAAGCAAACCCGATTGGAGGGAAATTATATCTCTGGTTATAAAAAAACAATAATAGGTAGCAAATAATTATTTATTTAAAAAAGGCTAATGTAAACTCCTAGCATTTGTTTGTATGTGTAATGAAAGATTAAATTTTATAATAGGGTTGTACTTATGAAAGATTTGGTTATGTGAAAAGAAAAGACACTATAATAACTAGGAAATAATTTTGATTCGTGAAGAAAGTTTAGGGACAGAGAAAGTGAGAATAGGGCACGAGGCTCGAAACCACAGTGCCTTTCCCACTCAAACTTTAAAGCGCCTCGAATTTCAAACGCTGAAAAGGATATCTTAAACAGAGCCAAAAAAATAAAAATAAAGACCTTCATTAATACTATATTTATATCCTACTACTGTGTGTTTATCTATTGTTTGTACTTTGTATGCATGCCAATACAGAAAATGCGTTATGTATCATCATCATGTATGGCCATTGTATTTGCAATTTGTGTATAATGGCTCTTGTGGAGCATACATACACATGCATATCGTATCTACTATGCACACATTCCTGTGGGTTGCTTGTTGTCAGCATTAATGTAGCTGATCAACAAAGGGTACAAGGACTCCTTTAATATATAATTATAATAATTCTGCAAATCCAAATTAAAAACGTATATCTTCTACGTTAGTAAAAACAAAAAAATTATAACTCATGTTGATCATAAATTACATTTTATTATTTCCGTATGGAAAAAATGACTATTAATTTAGTTCATTTCTTAAAATCATTCATAAAAGAAAATAATTTTTATTTTTAGTTCATTAAGGACAATGATTATATGTTTTTATATTATACATCGTGGGTATTAGGTTTTCATAAAATACTTTAAAAGTTTGGATACTTCACCAATATATACAAATAAATTATTTAAAGAATATTGGTATTAGATATATGACATAAATTGAATTATTTGTGCTTCATAAATTTGGATAGCTCACGGATATGTATATGTGAAATATTCAAAAGTATCAGTGTCGAATACATATTTAATACTGATACGCGAGGCAAATGCGAGTTTTATAAACTTGAAGGTGTTGTGATAAAATTGATCATGTTATTAAATATGGTTTGTGAATAAATTAAATTCTTAAAGCTTAACTCCTGAATGAAATAGTTAACATTTTTGCAATTACTAAGTAATAGTAAAATCTTTGGAAAAAAACAATTTTTACGATTACTTTATTTATTACACTATAATATATATGTAGGTTAAATGGATTGATCAGCAAACTTGCATACAAAAGTAACAACACTCATTAATCTGCAGACTAAACAGCTAACTTGTACAAGACCACATTTAAATGGATTAAACTTCACCATGTTCAAATCTGTGCAGATTGCAGATTAAACAGGCCAGCCTATGAAGTGCAACCTATTTACCTAGCTCTAAGTAACATTAATTGTAAATTTGATGACAGCAGAACTGCAGGAGAATAGTATCAATGGCGATGATGACGCCGTAGTAAAAGTGATATAATATTAGTGTGAGAGTAACAAAATAAAAATTATTATAATTGAAAACAAAAGATTTGCATATGAATTTTATAAAATTCTGATTTTAATTTAAAATAACTTTCAAACCTTATAATTATAATCTTAAAGTTCATTTTTGTCATGTCTAATTCCATAGGAATACATCCTCTCTATCAGAATTTGACATGAGAAGGTAAATAACTAAATTAAATTTATATAATCCATTCATTACTTTAAATATAAGTTTGCAATATTTTTTATAAAACAAATCACATAACTTTAATATCTAAGATCTCATGCAATAAAGGTATGGTGCAGAGGATCTGTACCCCATATTCAATTCACGAAATGGACAGTAAAAATATGTTAGTGTTACATAGTTTAGGGAACTTGGTTTGTTGTTAAAAAAGTACTTAAGGTAACTGAGTGATTGGGGCATGGAACCAAAGAACATGAGAGACATTTGATAGACAGTAGCAGAAGGAAGATGACCAGCTTGAATTGGCAAATGGCAACTGTGCAATGGTAACCATTTCAATGAACAGAAAAGGAATATGAGACAAACATAGGCAACACGTGTGGGGCCTGGACTTACCTAATTGTCTCTTCACTTGTGTCACTGAAATGTAGCCCTATCACTCATGCAACAATGGCTGTGTGTGTCATTATTAGATACAAAATAATAAAAGGATGATAATTATATTTACTGCATTTTCTGTCCAACATCATATTTGAATTGATAAATAAAAATAAAATGATAAAGATTCATGATTATTATACTATTATTATTAAATTAAATAAAAAAAATTTCTTGTTTCATTCAATGTCTCTATTTTTAATATAAATTTTATACATAGTATAAAGATAAATTAATTTATTATTCATTTTCACTATTAAATAAAATAAAAAAATTAACATATTCTATCTTACTATAAAATATTTAAAAGGAATAAAATTATTTATTTCTCTTTATATCATTTTATTTTATTTATCATAAAATTTATTCATTAAATGTTTATTAAAAAATATTTCAAGCAGTAAGTCTAGTTTAAAAAAAGCTAAACACTATAAAAAGATTCATTAAATTTATCAAGAGTCTAACTCCAAGAAAATATATGAATTATTATAAATTTTTTAGCATTTTTTTTTTATTTTTACATATCAAATAAAATTCATTAAATTTGTCTCGTTGGATAAAAAAAGTTTAATAGTTATTCAAATCTTAATATTAATATTATAAAATATTATTCATATTATATCATATTTTAATTAAATAATTTAATTTTGTTAGATAAACTTTATTCCAATAAAGACATGCCTTATGTTTAATTATTAACACATTTTTTATATAACAATAATACGATAATAGGGTGAAGGCTGGGGCTCTTGAAAAGAAATAATAAATAGATAAAACACACAACACATCCATTTCAATTCCACAGTTGAAATTAGTGGCAACAGAATATGCAGAGATGAGAGAGAGGGACAGGATCCATCGGATAAGGTTGGGATATGACAGGCACAGACTTGTGATGGATCAACAGAACCATGTCGTCACCCCTTGACCATATATATTTACTCTATTTTGTAAGGGAGATTCTGTGGGCCCCACAGATCTCTATTCCCCAATGCATTTCCTAGCCACATTTCATGCCCCATACCCTAAACTCATACAAAGCCTCTATGCCTCTTTTCCATTTTTTTTATTTTTTGGTTTCTTTTAAGTAAAATTAAAAATATTAATAAGAAAGCACTCATCTTTTGAATGTTGCTATATAAAGTAACTAATTATCATCCCTTTAGTACACAAAGTAAAGACATGAAGAAAAGGGTCACCTTAAATTGTTCTTGGAGCACATACATTGGACACCATTTAATGTTAATGAAATAAGATATCACTAGGTACACGATGTATGATTAAGCTAATCTATGTCTCAATTAAATCACAAAGCTTCATTATTGCCCCCAGAAAGCACTGATCCACCCAAGTTTATATAAACTTTATTCATGTCAAACCTCCTAGCATAAGTTTGTCCTTTAGGACTATAAGCTCTTCCTATGATCTCGCTATCAAAGACCTTCTCCAACGGAAAGAGATATTCGGACACAAACAAACATCATTCACCTGTGACAACTAATGCTTTTTGTGATAAAGAATTTCTAACCATAATAACCCTTTGTATTGCATAATAAGTGTTACCTCAGTCCTGGTCAGCATGTTCAGAAGACTCAAATCCATTACAACAATGGTAAGTGTAGGTGACTAGGTGCATCTATTACTTGCGTGTAACTTTCTTGTGCATCCTTTGTCATTCAGAAAATTCTCTTCCACTCTAAAAAATGTTCGAGGCTTTTAATTTCCCCATATAATAAGGTTGAATTTGTTGTAGGTTTCTTCTGACACAATCTTTCAAAATTACCCCATCTTGCACATAGTCATCATACCCTATCCTTAGACAAAGATTAGAGGACTACTCTTCATATCTCTTCTATTCTCTTCTCTTCTTTCGTCCACCCACATGTCCATCCCAGTAGGCGTTGAATGCTTGCCGTGACGAAAATATCTTGTTGAATGACAGCAAGGGAGAGCTACTGTTGACTTTTGAAATCTTGACAGATTTTTTTGATATAACTTGAGTTAACAAAACACCTTTATGCTTAACAGCCATTGGCTATATAACAAAGGATAAACTTCTATTTAAATAAGAAAAAAATTATATACTTACAAATTTTACACTCTTATGATTATAATTATAATTCATTATATATAATAAATTTATTCATTTTTTTAATAATTATCTTCAAGTAATTAATATGATAATTTATGATAAAATAATGATATAAAATTATCATTACATATACATTAAACTCTTTACCTAATTTAAGTTTAAAAGATTAGTTTGAAGCAACACTCTTTAGCTAAAAATTAGATTAGACAAAAAGAGTAAAAAATTGTAACTTAAAATACACTTCAACATGCAAAAATTGCTTATATACCACAAAAATACAAACTCAAAGAAAAAACTAGACTGATATTAAAATAGTCCCATATAAAAGTTACTTTATGTCTTCAGACTAAATGATGACCATCATATATCCAAATTCATTCATAGTATATAAATGGTTAAAATATTAGTTCAGAAAAATGCCATCGTGAGACATTGGCTGTTATAAAAGTTAAAACCAAGGCACACTTGCTTTAGAAGCAAGCAAAAACACCATGATGACCATCGTGGTGTTTGTGAAGGAAGAAAAACAGACAACCTGCTATACCCCTGATGATAACAATAAAAGTAAAACCCCATCAAGACACGGTCTCAATACCATGTCTTTAATTGCTTCCAAGTAAACGGTGGAATGAAAACTAACAAGCACTCACCAAATTAACTAGATATTTTATATATATAGCGAATAAGTAACATTAGCATACTTCATACATAGGGCATAAAGAAAAGCTGACATCAGTACATCTGTCTGTGATAGTATCATCTGATTAGTAGATAAAATAAGTAGTAGTCTCTAGATATGGTTCATCCATCATACAAAAGACCAATTGATGAACATGAAGGCTAGGCAGTGATTAGAATCATCATCATTGAGGACTTTCCATGCAACAACCTGCTCATAGGACACTGGCCGATTCATACTAGATACACATATTCCTGCAGGGAGAGATGCAAAACCCTGAAAAGAAACAGAAAACTAGAAAAATGTCAAATAATATAAACATAATATATAGCAAAGAAAAGGATAATACCAACTATGCAAGGGGGAATAGATATATCCTAGATTTTGAAACTCAACAAACTCATCAAGCTTTTGTATAAGATTTATATAGATGTTACTCAATTCTATGCATGCATAATCTCCAGTACTAACTCCATGGACCAACGCCCAAACAAACAAAAAGTGTAGTTGCTTTCAAGTACCTGTTGCATTATCTTGGAGAACTCGGAGCAGAGAATCTTCCTGCCAGATTCATCAAGAACTTTATCAAGCATTATATCTTGAAGGGAAACAAGAGTAGTTTCAAGCATGTCTAAACCAGCCTGGTTCGAAAAGGTGAACACTGGAGATGCCTGCAATAATTTTAGAAGTACAAAACTCAGTGGAAAGATTATTGGACAGAAGAATTGCACATTCTACCAAAACATATGATAAACAAGATATATAAATATATTATTATCAACAAAGTCCTCTGACAACGGAATGATATTTTAAATTTCAATAAACAGAAGAAATTAAAGGAGCAATGCAAGTAATTACATTTGTTTTCACAGAACAGCATATGATTGCATCGGGATGGTGCCAAAGTTGCTTAAGGATTGCATCACCAGCTGTGGACTCAGCTTTAAAAAGCTCTGTGCCAGTGTGAACCCTGAAAGGAAACACATCTACACTGTCAGACAAAAACAGAAATAAGACCTGGAAAATTAAGCTGCTGCTGCTTAAGGTCACATGAATACATGTCTGTACAACACTTCCAAACTAAAAAGATTATGCTGGTAACTAACACCCAATCTACAGATAACACATTTCTAATGGCACTTCATCAATCCATTAAATACAACTCTAATACAAGAATAATCAAGCACTTTACTTTAGATAGCTAAAATAAGCAGTCAAAATTAATGAAAGACAAACCTGTAGCTTCTACAGATCCATCGCGCTAAGGTAAGGGCCTCGGGTGATCCAGAAAGTGACTTTGGCCCCAGCTGGGTATTGAACCTGGAGGGAGCAATAGCCATGGCAACCCTCTGAACTGATCCCACAACACTACGCACATACTGGCGAGCCATAGCAGCCACATTGTCCCGTGTATGGTTCTCAAAGGTAAATTGGAAAGCAATAGTAAGGACCGACCTAAGGTTGTAGCCGTTCAAGTCAGCTTCCCCAGCTGGACGAGCATTACCAGAACCTACTTCCATTGTTGATGCCAAATCTAATGTCCTAGTTGCAGCTGGACCATCCTGAGATGCAAGAAATAATGCGATAAGGAACATTCCAACAGGTATGTATCTGCCAATTGGATTATACTATCATAACCTTGGAAATTAGCATGAGAACATAAGTAGCAAAATTCCAAATTAACAACAGTAGTTTCATGACCACGCTATACGAAAATCATGCAAGTTGAAAAGAAATGTCACTCAACTGATTTAGGATCCAACGGAATGACACGAAAACCAGATGGAAGCAACAGAGCATCATCAGCAAAGGACTCATCAATAGGTGCAAACACAAGTTGAGCACATGCCCCAATTGCATTTTCATCAACTCCACTGCACAGCTGCCACATCAAGTCGCATAGCAAAGGTCATCAAATGTCACACAGAAAATAGCTATAGCTTCCTAGTTACATAAAATATGCAAAGCCAAAAAGTCACACACAATACCTGCAATAGATACATATCACGTGCCAACGCAACATCCTCGGGAGAAAATGCATGACCCTCTATTCGAACTACCTCCAGGAACTGCACCATTGCAGTATGTCACAATTGAGTATACATTACATGTTTTAGAAATGCGGAAAGGAGGTTATTCACATATTTCAGATTAATACCTCCTCGTGCTCAATAGTATGAGCAAGGGGTAAAATGACCTGGGTGCTGGGGAAGCCACCAGGTCTTGCACAAGGAACTGCATAGGGACTAGCTTTAAGGCATGCAGCAGAGTATGCATCAACTCCATAATCAGCCCACTCTGATCGATGCTCCCTCAAAAATCGAACAAGCAAAGCAGGGGGAACATTCTGTAGAGACACATTGTACAATAGATGATTATAGAGAAAATTTAGAAGATGCTTCACGAATTGGGAAACAAAAAGAGGAATTTGGCATTGAAATTATTAATATTATTAATATTATATTATGTCATAGTCCATAGAACTGTTTCATGTACCTGCAAGAGCATTGATGCCTTAGCACACAAAACGCCACCTCCAAATGCTGGGAACATTGATGCATTGTAATTGGAGCCCAAGAATTTGTTTGGAGATGAGTTTATGGCTATTGTCACATCTTCCACCCCATCAGTACCCATCAGTGACCAGCCATCATCAACAAATCCATTCACAGCATCATTAAAGCCCCTAAACAATGCAATTTCGATAAAATATTAATAATTATGATGTTGTGATTATGAACAAGATTGGATTTTAGCAAGAATAAGAATGATTAATGAATCAACTGCTACTTAATCACATGAAAAAAAAGTACCCAGCCAATAATTAAAATGCACAATGCATGGTTTGACATACAAAGGACACTAAGGCCTTACCTGCAAAGTCTCTGGCTAAATGTTCTCAATACAGCAGGCTGGCGTCCCCCACTGTACTGAATTTCTCCACTAGATTCTTGTGCTATTTGTCTTATATGTTGCAAGGCCTGCAGAGTTAATTTTACAAACCTCACTCTTGATTTTTGGCATAGTTAAGAATGTCTAATTCATTTAACATGCAATTAATCTTACAGCAATTGTCAATTTCTGAGCCAAGAATTTTGATGATTCATACAAGGGCCTCAGTACTTCAGGTACACTCCAGACCTGCATTCAATAATAATAATAATAATAAACAACTGAGGACTGTAGGTTCTACGATATTAAAATTTTAGGTATGACTTGGATATATTTTACTTACATCTAAATCAATATGATCAACAATGTGAATAATGGATCCACCACCCTCACAAGGTCTAACTAGAAAACCACTGGGAAGCATTTCAGCTCGTACAAAGGTTGTAGAAGGAGGCCCTGTGGGGCCACCAGTTGAGGATGTCAATGATCTCTCACATATCTGCAACCATCACAATTTCAATTGAGCAAATTAGTTTTAAATCATAAAAGGAAACAATCATTCGATATTTTGCAATACATTGACAAAAAACACATCAAAATATAATATCACATTCTTAAGCCACACCCTATAAGCAACAGCTTCAAATGTTTCAGAACAGTTCCAAAACCAAACAGCCAAAATTCATAATGGAAGCAAGGGAAGGAGGCAGAGCTTAAACCAAAAGAAACCAAGTCCTGTCCAATGGCAGCTTGCTTGTGTTAACAAACTAAAATATTTAAAATATCATTTTCTCCTTTTCTAATAAAAAAGAGTGGGAGAATACTGTGACCAAATCAAGAAAAGACCATTTTCAGCATATGAAAAATGAACTTTCATTTAGCCAGGGCGATTGTTTGCTAAGAAAAAACACATCAGGATTAAATTCTTCTCAATACCACAAGACTTCCATCTTCCAAACTTGTCGTGTATCTTAGTGTCCAGAAGTCCCGTGCTGCAGCCAAAGTTGTGGGCGCATATGTCTGATAAAAAAAAGTACACATCAACAAAACAGCCAAGGTGTCAAACATAAAACAATTCTAAGTGCAGAAAAAAAATAGCCAATATACCTGCATGTACAGGAGCTCGATGGTGCCCCCATTCCCAGTGGGGACTATACTTAACACATCCACGCATCGACAGTCACGATACCACGACTGTCGATCTTTTAGTATCTCAGCAACCTGAAAAACAACAGCAACAAACACAACTTCATGAAACCAGTTTCATTGTTTATCAAAGTGGAAATAAAGGAACATGGAGCCAGCAACATACCTTAGTGGGCTCTAGGCTCACAAGGCCGCAGGCTCGTGCTGCCACGCCACTACAGTTGCGGGAAACAGCAACGATTCCAATAGAATCCGGACCAGGCTATTCATTGCAAATTGCAATTAACAAAAACACAACAACATTAACAAATATTTATGAATTATACAAACATAAGAAAGAAAAAAAACCAAGCATCAAAGATTATTAAACGGGGCATTACCTTCATCCCAATCATCTGGACCCAGTCGACAGCAGTTCCAGTAGCCTTGGAAAGGAACTCTGCCAGGGTCTCCTCAGCTATGGCGAGAAGACTGAAACAAACAAATAATCCACAATCCTTATGTTATTACTATTTACTGATGAAAATATTTATTTTTTGGATCTACAAATGTTAATTGTTAGTTTTTGTTAGAATGTTAGTGAGAGGCCTTCAACAACCAAACCAACTTTATATCTCTTACTGATGAAAATATTGAAATGAAAAGCAATAAAAAGTACATGTTATGTTACTTACCCAGCTGGGTTGTTAGCATCCCTATTGGGATGCTGAGGTGTTGGGTTTTGCTGTTGGTTTTGACCACTCATAACCACAGACTCACAGCTATTGTCTGTGGTAGTACCTGCAGAAGCCTGTTCAAAGTTCAAACCAAAACATGGTTGAATCATTATTATATTAAAAAAAACACAAAAAGCATTCACAAAATAAAGAGAAGAAAGGCTCACAGTGTGTATCTGTTGCTTCATGTAACCATTCTCATAAACCAGATGAGAAACCTGCTTCTGCAAACGGTCATTTTCCTCCATTAAAAGCTTGTTCATTGCAGTCAGCTTTCTGTTCACTGTCTGCAGCCGAGAAGCTTCCTTCCTCTGCTTCTCACGACACCTACACACCAAATTCCCCAATGTCAAAAACAAAAAGTTGCTTTCTTTTATTGAGACAAGATGAAAAATAGGTGAAGTTCAAGGCTTTTATAGAGGAAGTATAAGAAGAAGAAAAAAGATTTTGGCATTTGGGTTATTTGAAAAATAGGGTCTGACCTTCTGTTCTGAAACCAAACTTTGATCTGTTTCGGTTCAATGTTGGAGAGGATGGGGCACTCTCTGATGAGTTGTTGTCTTCTTAAGGAACTCGGCTTAGGGCATTCAGCATATACCCTCTCCAAAGCCTCAACCTGCTCTGGTGTGTACCTCACATACTTGCTCGAGTCCATCTGGTTGTTGGCTGAGTCCTTGTGCATAGAAAGTGCCATCACTCTAACACACTATATTTCTTTAAACCTACACTACTATTAGGTTAAAAATGGGAATGGGTGAGAGAAAGAAGGAAAGGAACTAGTTAATTGGTTCTTCTTCTTCACTGCTGTTGGTGGTGGGGGTGCTCTCTTCTCCAAGAGAGCCTCCACTCTCCTTCATTAGATGCTGTAAGTTCCCTCAAAATCCAAACTTGGAAGAGAAACCTGAGTGGGCAACAGTGGTCTTTATCTCCCCCAACACACACACACACCAATCTCGAGATTGTGAGAGAGAGAGAGAGAAGGAGAAAGAGATGGAACAAGAACTGAGGAAGAAAGAATGTGTTGTGTGTTTTTATGTATGCATTGTCTCTGTAATAATAAAATAATATAATATTATTATTCTGCATTGTAACATAACAACAGGAGTAACATAAAATAAATGATGTAATAGTGTAATGGTAGAAGTAGTGGCTGAAAAAAGCAAACAGAAAAAACAAACAACAAGCAAAGGGTAATTAAAGGGACTTCAATTTGTTACCGAGTTATTTTATTTTTCCTTTTTTGGTTGCTGCTGCAGTACCATACTCGTTTCCTCATTACTCATGGTTACAGTGTGATGCAAAAATGATAAGGAAATAAAAAAATAAAAAAGATTTTTGACGAGTGAGTTTCCCTGATAGTGTTTGTTAAGCCTCTTTATCTCTTTCTCTGAGTCCAGGAAAAAGATACTACTGGTATATAGCAGCAGGAACGCAGCACACCAACAGTGTAGCTGTTGTAGCTTTTCTCTTCATGAACGCATGTTTCAAATTCAAGGGTGATGATGGTATGATATGTTCTTATCCATGCATAAATGTATGTACATGATGGATGCATGAGAGAAAGAAAGAGAGAGTGTGTAATATATGTACGTACGTAAAGAGTGGAAAAAGGTAGAGAGAGTAGACAAAAAAGACGGACAAATATTTGGCATCACATTTGATTGCTGGGTGAAAATGTTAGCAGGATCCCATTAAATTGGCTTCACCTTGATTTTCTTTTTATTATTTTTTCTCTCTGCTATTTTACCATTTGTTTCTACTTTCTATACTTTTTTTTTATCTACAACATAAGAAAAATAATCTTATTTGAATTAACAATATTACTAATATGACAAAATTAAATTTTTCAACAAAATATTTCCCATACATAAACCCACAAAATTCACATTTCAATTTATAACTTTTTTTTCTTCACAAAATTCACATTTCATAAGAAGATGACAAACTAACTATAAAGTTGGACCCTTTTTTGTATAACAAGATTAGTCTTTTCCACCAATAACAGCATGTCTTGATTTTGCAGTAGGGTAACATATGTTCTCTTAAACTTTTTTTTACAAATACATATATCTATTGATTTTTTTCAAAAAAAAAAGTTGTATATAGTATTTACATTTATTACGATAATTGCTTGTGGTTGAATATCTAATTGATTAATTGAACTTGAAATGATTTTAATATATTAATTGCATGAGAAGTTTACTTCATAGTATTAAATTACTTTTAATGATATAGAGATCTATAATTGAACGATAATATAATATTTTATATTTTAGTAATATATAAAAAAATTCATGATATATCAAAAATATCTATGCATTACAGGAAAAACTTACTAGTTTAGACTTATGAAAGTAGCTTATTATCTGCGTATGATTTTTTTGTCTTGTTTTAGTCAATTTTCTGATAAATAATTTTTTAACTTGAGTTTTACAATTAAATTTATTATACAAGTTATTGTATTTAGATAAAATTTTCTTTGAAAAAAGCTACAAATTAAATAATGAGCTTTACTATAATAATCAACCTATTCACGAACCTGCAAATGATGAATGAAAGTTCAAGTTGAGGCAAAATTGACAGCCGAATATGATTAGGAGTAAAAGTGAGTTTCTAACTTAAAGGAATTTTTATTGTTTATTTTTCAAACATCATACCTTATCTCAAATTTTGGGGCCATAACATAATCAACATCAAGATTTGAATAAACACCCATTACCAACTATAACGAGCGGGAGTGGGAGTAAAAGACTCTAGAATTTTACGCAAAAGGTATTCAGTGGATGCTTCATAATGATATACGAATATCATTCTACTATTCTTTCTACAAATTCTCTTACTTTCTTATAAAAAAATATAAAAAATAAATACAATTGAAATTTTAAAAATATATTACCATGCAAAGGAAATAGGATGATGTTGTCATATGATTTAATTTAGAATTATTTTATTACATATATGCAATTTTATGAGCCATAAAATTCTATGATATACCATTTTGCTTATATGACTTTGTTATGTGTATATGATTTTGGGCAACCATTTGTGTCCTCTTATATATAGATATACCTTTTTTGCTAATTAATATATATATATATATATATATATATATATATATATAATTTTATGATTTTGAGTAAATTTCAATTAACATTATTCTGAAAAAGAATACAACAAATTAATAATTGGGGAAATATTATTATAAAAAAAGAGTGTTAATAACACACTTTATAATATACTCTTTCTAGTATACATTTTTTTATTGAGGGTTAATAACACACTTTATAATATACTCCTTCCATTATACATTTTTTTATTATTACTAGTTAACATCAGAGTGTTAGTAACACATTTTATAATAAGAAATTAACAATAGAATTATTGATAACATATAATTCTAAACATATTTTTTTAAGAAAAATTTATTATTAATTGAAATTTATTGAAAATATAAAATTGGTTGAGACTCACTTTCTCTATTTAATGAGTTTCATCTTTGATTTTATAATTTCAATAAATATTAACTAATAGTAAAAATCGAGTTACTGATTGAAATAATAAATGATGAGTGAAATTTATTAACAAAGAAATAAAACTTACAAAATTATGTAACTCTATTAGTTTTCAATTAATAATAAAAAATATGTTCAAAAATAGTATGGCGATGACATTTTTCCTGTAATCAATTAAAATGATGGTCCAATTATATGTGTATTACAGTTAAAAAGAAGAAAATGTAAAAGAAATCCGTTGCACATAGCTTATTAGTCCAAAATTCTTTCGTATGTGAAATAAATAACATGATTTGACTGTCAAAATAATAAAAAAAAAAACATGATTTGGATCAAAAGAAAAAATTGCCATGTTTGCCTTTTCTATTCTTTTAATATGAATACTTTGCCATTTCTATGAATTTACTTAACCGGTATAATTAATTGAACCATGTTTAACAAATTTCTATCAGCGTCAGCGAAGAGCACTAAGAAATGTTATTCACATGATTTAAGACTATGTGATGGTTTCTGAATTGCATGCATGCACCATCGGTGATTTCTAAGTCAACTTTGATTCGTAAGTGGGTTTATCATTGAGATTTTCATAATATTTTTTAGTTGTATAAGAAATGATATTATTTATTTTTTATAAAAGAAAGAAATCATATTATTGACTGCTATTTTATTTTAAACATCAGGATAAATATTGCACATAAAGCAGTTTTAATTAGTAAAAATCCAATAATGCATTCTGCTTCTAATGAGTGGCTTACACTGATCTGTTTATAAGTGGAATACGGATCACAAGAAAATATAAGATATAGTTTTTTTATTAGTAAAATAAAATTATTAATTAAAATTGATGAGTAGTACCTCAAACTCAAAATATAGTTCATGAGTTACAAATTTGTTTCCCTTATATTTCGACATCAAGTAATATATCTAGGATCAATGTTATACTTATCATTTATCGAAGCATTAAAAAAAACTCATATGATTTGAATTCTAATAATTATGTTTGATAGAAAATGAAAATTTACATAAAGTAGAAAAATAATAAAACTTTATCCAAAATAAAAAAGATTAAAAAGGAAATCTAATAATTATTTAAGGACAAAAATAAAATAAATATAAAAAACTAAAAGGTAAAATGACGTTTTAAAAAACTTTATTTGATGTAAGATCTTAAATAACATAGAAATTACTTAAAAAATCATTTACCAAATAGTTAAACAAATTTTTCATTTAATAAAAACTAAAAACTACTTAAAATGTCTTGTCAAATACAATCAAATATTGATGATTATTGCAATTAAATGGATTATTAGGATAAAAATATATTAATAGGTGCATGTTTAGTAAAATCTCATTTTAAACATTTAAATTAAAGAAAACTTTTTTTAAAGGAAATTAAAGAAAACTATGTAGTATCGTTTAAGTAATTCTTTCATAAATTTAAAAGAATAACATATTAATAAGGAAAAATAAAAACAAGTATAACGAGAGGTAGAGGTAGCAAGCATTGAATTGCTCTAACTTCAAAGAAAGGATTCATATGGAGGTAAGTCAAGCATTATATTTTATAAACTTTTATAATTATTTCCAAAAAAAAATAAGTAATATGGTAAAAAATGAAATTGAAGTTTTGAACTCTCTTTAAAATTTGAATAACATGACATGGTTTTGTTATAATAATTAATCACATTAGTCATTATCTTATATGTCTTTTCCTTTTCAACAAAAGGGATCTATGATCTACGAAAAAAAGAGAAAGATTTTGTAAGACAATTATAAAATTGAGAGTTGAATCCTTAGCTAATTATTGTGATTTCTAGTTAGTCTTATAATAACAATTAGGATTCCACACACAAACACACAACGTTACGTCAGGTTCAAGTTCGAGTAGGAAGGCAATAGTTATTTGACTTATTTCCTGAAGGCTAATATTGTTGCCCATTCAAAATGGAAATAAATAATTCATCGATTATAGTTTTGCATGAAAATCATTATTTATAACTATGCCTAAATTATTTACCCATAATTTTAAAGAGAATATACCAAACTTCTTCCTGAACAATATAGCATTGATGAAACTTTTTGACTAGAGAAAAATTGTAGAATTGATTGATGACTATAGTATACCTAATAATTTCATTAAATAGCGTTTCCTAGTATACATAATGCTACGCACATGTCTACATTCATTTGGACAATATCCAACGTTATAATTAATCTCAATTCCATTAATTTTTCGTCATCGTGAAGTCACCTATATATAACCATGCTTTCATGGCGAGCTAGCTAGGCATGCACGACAGAGATTTGTATAAAATTTTCATGAGTGTATAGTTAGTGATTAAGGAGAAGTTAATGATGAGTAATGGCTTAAAGAACACAAGTGTATCCCAGTGTAGAATCTAAATGCTTTAATTACGATTAAGTGTTGAATAAGTTTTAGGCCTGCAAGCTAGCTAGCACATCTGAAACTCCCGAAATCCAACTTTGTGGTTGAGATCCACCGAGAGCACCAACCTCCTCTCCCTTTTGTTGACAAATTGATAGTGTTTCCCACCTCCTTCCCTTTACTCATAAGGATCCAAGAGCATGAGAGATAATGCAAGAGAAAAGCAATTGACTTTTGGATATTTACAAGGTTGACATTTACATAAGCCTTTAAGTCTTCAAATAAAGCATCCAATGATCCAAATTAAAGTTTAGCAAAAACTCACTCATTTGGCTTGTAGTAGTATCCAGTAGTGCTAGCTTGTCCCTCTCCCCCCTTTTTGTCTTAAGACATTTGTTATATTGGATTCCTATAACATTGGGACAGAGTATCATCAGTTTTATGACTCACTCATGGACTCTTTTTTTTAATTATATTTTTTCGTCCATAAAATTCAAATTCAAAATTTTATTTAAGTGGATTGAATCCATTTTCATTTTTCCACTTCAACTAATGGCATGTATTAGTATATTTTTTTATTATTAATATTATTATTATATCATAATCTATTGTAAAAATTTAATATAATTAATGTGAACTTAAAATGGGGACTCAAAGAGGAGTCAATGGGTTGTTTTTTTGTCTCCCTTTGCTATGTGTGATGATCATGGAGTCCCCCTCTATGCCTATAGCTTTCCTTCTGGAAGAGGAAGAGATTTGGGACAGTGAGACCCCGCCATTGGGACAGGTCCACTGACCTTTGTTTTCCATATTACATTGCGTGATTTTGTTAAAATAATAAACAAAAACAAAAAAACAAAGAAAGGTGGAGGTCCCTTTCAATTCCTTCCAGTCCCATGCGGGGACCCAAAAAAGGGTTTTGTTTTTTAATCCTTGGTGTTGAGGTGATGAACCTTTTTTCCTTACATGCACCAAAAGAGTGTAATGGACTCACTCGCAACAAGACCCCACCACCACCACCACTCTCACTCTAGAATTGTGTGCATGCCTTTGCTTCAATTTTACATCTCTCTCTCTCTTGATCTTGTTTTCTTATTGAGAGGGTCCATGCATGATAAGAGGTGTAAAGGTGCCTGGCTGCTTGGATAAAGAAAATGAACATGATAGGATGCTCATGTGAGTGAAAATCTAATGTCTTTGCAACTAATTATGGCAAGATATCATTTCTAATCGCTATCATTAGTAGTGGTATTTAAGTATATACTATGAATTTGAATTGCTAATTAATTATACTTTACAAAAGAGATCAAATTATTCCTCTCGATCATAAGAGTCTCGTGGATACATTTATGTGAGCATACATTATCAACAAGTCTCCAACTCCCTTTCAAAAAAAAAAAAAAAATCAAGTCTCCAACTTGGCTATCATGTATAACCACCAATTCGCCATGCATGCATTGATTCTGCACTTTGCATTATCTCTATATTTTTAATGTACTATAGGAATGCAATTAGCGCTCCTTACTAGTTACTATTGGTAAGATTTCATGCTTAAGTTAGTATTTTATTTTTTTTAAAAAATGGTTATTTGGAGTATTTCTTATTTGACACTCAACTTATCTCAGTTTCATCATGTTGGTCCATTTTGTGGTTAACTGGTGTTTTTAGTTGTGACTCTATACACAAATTAGGCCTACATTTTTAAAAGACTTAACCATGGGCTTTGCTAGCTAGTTAATTTAAAATGTTGTATGTGTTACATTTTCATTTATGATAATATTAACGAAATAAGATTAGCAAATTAAAATTAGCATGATGTAAACTTTAGTGTATAACTATACACATAGTCAGTATTAAAAGTTAGTTAATTAGTGATTAATGGACTTCTTAAAAAAATATTTACATTTATTTTTTAATAAAATTAAATATCATATTTATATTTTTATTTTAACCGTTCAACTATATGACATAGTAGTCTGTGTATATAAGGGATAGATTAAATTATAAAGATGAAACTTATATCAGTTTTTACACCGTTTAAAAAAAATAGAACTAGTACCTGAGTATGTATGTGCATTGCACAAAATAAATGTGTAAATTAAATATTTTGAAATATATTATATTTTAAATGTATGATAAATAAATCATATTATGATACTTTTTATTATTAATTATTGATAGCTTTTTTTTAAAAAAATTCAAATTAAAGTAAAAGCTGAAGTTTTAAAAATGATAGATTAAAAGAGATATGAAATCAAGTTAAATTACTCAGATTATATTGAAAGCGTAAGATCATATATAAAATGCATGTTAGAAGCATATTCAAATTTTGAAGATAATGTGTGTAATTGTTTTTGATATTTGATTACAACTTGTTAAATTGTTCCATTGATATGAAAAAACACATATGAGAATATATCATATGCATTCAATGAAAATGAAGTATACTACTTCAATTAGTAAAGGAGTGTATTCAAATGAGAATGGGTGTGAAGGACATTGATATACTTCATTCTCGTTAAATGTATGTGATATATATCCTCTTATGTATGCGCTATATACTTCTATATGATTGGAATATGTTTTCTAATTGTTTTTAAACATATTAACTCCAATTAAAGAAGTCTATTTAAATGGAAAATGAATAAATAAAAAAAATACTTTCCTTGTTCAATATTTCAGATTTGGCAAGTCTAGCTGACATATCCTCAAGCAAAACACAAGTTTTAATTGATTTTTTTTAAATAGTTATTTTCGTTCCTATGTAAATCGTTGACAAATTTTAGTTTTCGAAAGTGTAAAAATGTAACAAATTTATAAGTTTGAAACTTTTAAAATTGCTCCGTATTTAAAATTTATCATAAATCATCATGTATTTGAATAAAAGTATAGATTTTGAAGGATTAAAATATTTGATGAAAGGACTAAATGTATTTAATTTTTTTTTAAAACAAAATTATTTTGTTTGGATTTTAAAAAATATAATATAAAAATAAAAGAAACTAAAAATATAATTAAACAACCAATAAACCCAAAATCGAGTTTTCTAGATAGTCACTTTCTTTTTGTGTGTCAATGATAGAGTGACAATATAATGTTGCATAAAATGAAAAAATAATAATAAAATAATGCGTTATTCTACTTCAAATGCTTGGTTTCTTTCATTTGAACATTTGAAATTGTCTTTGAAATTAAATCTCACTTAATGTTTCCGAACAGACTTGATTCATTTGAGAATATCCTTTTTCGTGAATATTGAAATGGTAAGTTAGTGGGAGTACAGAACACGTATAAAATGCTTAAGCCATAATCTATATTCTATATTAGACATGTAATTCTTTCACTTTATTATGTAGATTTTGAATTTTTCTTTGGTATGTTGAATATATATATATATATATATATATATATATATATATATATATATATATATATATATATATATTTCATAAGAATTAAAGACATGATGGAGAAGTTTACAATAATCCTTCCATTCTATTTATCAAATCCGTCAACTATTTATACGTGGGCATAAGGCTCAGGCCGTTTTTTTTTATTTAAAAAAATGTACCTACTTAACATTGAAAATTTAGCTTAATATGCGTACATA
This sequence comes from Glycine max, assembly GCF_000004515.6. Taxonomy (NCBI): domain Eukaryota; kingdom Viridiplantae; phylum Streptophyta; class Magnoliopsida; order Fabales; family Fabaceae; genus Glycine; species Glycine max. The sequence goes on from NC_038245.2 coordinate 1,928,396, forward strand.
AAATTATAAATTATTTACAGTTAGGTTCTAGTCAAATGCTGCTATGCTATGGGTGAAAGCCTATTTTTCTGAATGTTATTACTACTATTAAGTATAGTAAGATATTTTTTTCTTCTTCTCTTCGTTTTGGGAGTGGGAGGTTGTTTTATTTATGTCATGTAAGTTCATAGTTGATGATCAAAGTCAATTAATAAGTTGAGGTCTAGTCAAGTATAGTGTCCAGAAAAGAACCTAACTTTTCTGGCTCATAATCTTCAGAAATTTTAAATTAATCAGTGGCAAATTATGGAATATTCTCAATATAGTGAACCACGAGAGACCGCTATGCTACTTGAGGAATTCAAACTTAATCAAGAGATATAAAAAATAATGGGTAACGAAAGGTTTAAAAGAGTCAGAAAATTCCACCTCTTATCATCAATTCATATGTAAAAAAAAGGTTATCAATGTAAACTTTTCAGCTGGTTCTTGGCAGTTCAAATTCTGGCTTGAAAATGATTGATAAGTTGTTGAGGTCAAAAGCATAATTACATTTCTGAATAAGATTCCCAAACATGTTTTTATGTGTACTCACTTTTGGTAATTTGCTCCTAACTTTGTTTCTTGTCGACTTCCAAATATTGTTATACGCTGAAATTGCTGCCAAAATGTTGGTAGTTTAATTGATACAATAAGAATTGCATTTAACTTAGGCAAAATGCTTTCAAGGGTGGGATAGACTTGCTAGCCCGAAAAATGGTGCATTTGTTATTGGGAAAATGCATTTGATAGAAGGTAAAGGAGAAAAGTTAATTACACTTCTTTACTTTAGATATTATTTGAGTTGTTTTTTTAATTAGAGTTAAAGTTTATTTCAATAATATGTGTATTAAAAATTTTCATTAAAGAATTACCCAAATGATTGAGGTAAAATTTTAATTCTAACTAAAGATCAACACAACAAGCACCTAAGAAATTATATGTAAGTTTTGTCCAAAAGGAAAAATCTGACCTTTGTAAAATACTGTAGGTGAAAGATGTCTCCAAACACAGAAACACTTCCCCTGTTAATTAGCTCTGAATTCATAGTTTTGGATTATATTAAAACCTAAATATTGATTTCACAACCTAAAGGAAATTTACGATATATTGCTTTCCTCTTTAGTCTTCATGATATGGAATTTAAGAGGAAGGAGAATGCATCTTACTTTAATTCTATAATTTTTTTCTTACAACAACATTTTATCACTATTTTTACAATTAAGAGACAAATAAAAAGGAGAAATTATAGGATAAAACGAGTGATATAATATTGAAAAATTAATTAAAAAATGAGTTAGAGTAAAATAAAATATTGTTAAAAGTGTTTATAAAAATAATGTAATTCATTCTATATTTATTTGACTGTTTTAATATACAGTAAAATAATCAAACTGATCACATTAAAAAACCTTTAATGTATAGTCATGTTAAAATGAAGCATCATTATTATTGAGAAAACGAATAAAATCACACATAGAAAAGGACAAATGACAAGTTAGTGATAGAGAACACTTCTCAACCCATTATCCAAAATTTCTGGTAAATAAAAAGTGAAAAGGGTGAGAAAAAAAAACAAGTAGTTTTGCAGCAATAAGACAAATCGCAACAACGTTGAGAGTTTTAGCCAAAATTGTTATGATTGCTAGGGTAGACTCACTGAGAACCAGATAATGCAAGACAAAAAAGCCAACATTGCTCTTGTGAATTTTTGACAACCCTCATTTGCCATTGAAGATATATATATATATATAATCATATTGATCGAATGACACATAGCTGAAGAATCAAATCATTGAAAATGTTCAGCAATAATAGGAACGAATCACTTCTATGACTTCATTCAATTTCTTGTTTGCGAGTAAAACCAAATCTATGAATAGCTTCAAGTCTTCAACAATAATTATATAAGCAAGAAAACGGTTGAAGCAATTTGATTTCATATCTTTATTTATGTTTTCATCTATTATTGTACGTACGGAAGATGAACCGCTTAATATCAATTGCTTATCATCAAGCTGCTTTATAATTAGTAATCAGATGAGTGAGATTTTGAGTTAAACTCCAGAGATTAAGGTGTCTTTTGCTTTGGGTTGAAAACACTTCGACGTACGTTTACTGCTGACCAGCTTGCACTTCTTGTTTGTCTCTCTAGAGAAACATTGGAATGAAAAACAAATATATCCAAAGTGAGCCTAATCTAATTAAACTTGATTACTAGCAAACACGAAGATCAATTAGAATGAGATTGTTATAATTTAATTGGTAATTTTGGATTTAAGATTGTCTCGAGTAAAAGATATATTTGATCTACCTAAAAAAAGCAATTAAACTTGATTTTAGACAATCTTCATTTTATAAAATTGATTTTTGATTAAAATTAAATTTAATGTAAACTTAAATTATTTTTAAAACCTTCTTACTTCTAGTCAAATATGTGTTTAGGAATAAAAGCAAAATTAGTTTTGATACAATCAAATATCTATTTGGCTTAAATGTATTTTTGGAGAAATTATTGTTATAAAAAATTGTGTTGTCTTTCATTTACATTTTATCAAAAAGCTTTATTCTTTATTGTTTTAATCATTTATTGAATTTGGAGAAGGGGGCTATTTTGAAAATATTCTCAACAAGATATTACCCTTGCTCCTATATATTTCAATGTACAAGAGAGAATTAGAGTTACATAGTACTTTTGGTAAGAAAAAAAAAAAGTTTTGTATGTCGATATTTTTTTTCTCTAAATTATTAAACTGATATCCTTTAAAAAAAAAACTAAGATGTATCGAAGTTGCTAGATGACTAAACAAGAAGTACTCCCAAAGTGACAATCTTTAAATATTTATTTGATTTTTGTTATATTATTATAAAAAAAATAAGAATCAACTCCCGCAAAGCTTACTCCTTTATTATTATTATTATTATCATTATTATTATTATTATATATTTTTAGTTTCGTTTTTATTTAATGCCAAAAGAAATTAGATGGGTGTGAAACATAAGCCCAACTTCAGCTGGGCCAGAGCCCAACTCTAACTTAATTAAAATGGATCATTAGAGTATAGTATTGTGTAACGTTGTGGCATGAGATAATGTTACTCTCACACACCCTGCTAACTTGCATGTTTACCCTTTTTTTAAAAACAGTCACTATTATACATAATAAAAATATCATTATATATATATATATAATTGCTTATACCCATAAATACTTATACATTACAAAGACTACTGAATAATTATATTGTATTATATTTTTAAATTTTAAGTATTTATTTGATACTTATACATATACCATTTTTACATATTAATCTCTATATTAAAAAAATTTCTACATTTGATTCCACTTTTTAATTTATTTTGATCCCTACTATCCAAATCCATAGACATCAAAACAAGTTAAAAAAATATGTATAAGAATTAAAAGTCTAAAACAAGCAATTTCTAAAACCTAAAATGTAAAAAATGTATACATTTCAAACTAAACAAACAAGTAGTTCACCCTGTTGATAAAGAGCAAATTTATATCTTTAAAATATGTGTGGATTTGATTCCTATTGTGGATGTAAGGACCTTATTAATGAGTAATCTGTCAATGTTATTTGAGTCTTGAGGCCTTTCATAGTTAACCTAAACTTTTATTTTTTATTTTTTTAAAAACTAAACAAACAAGAAATTGAATATTTTTCTTAATAAAATTAAACCGAAAAAGTGGGCCGAGTCTGACAAAACTTAGGCCCAAGGATGACAACAAAACAACCCTTAAATGGGTGACAAGCAACAACAATCCTGAGTTTGAGTGAAACCCTAGCTAGCCACAATGCAGATATTCGTGAAAACCCTAACGGGGAAGACGATAACCCTAGAGGTAGAGTCTTCGGACACGATCGACAATGTGAAGGCGAAGATCCAGGACAAGGAGGGCATCCCGCCGGATCAGCAGCGCCTGATCTTCGCCGGAAAGCAGCTGGAGGACGGGCGCACCCTTGCCGACTACAACATCCAGAAGGAGTCCACCCTCCACCTCGTCCTCCGCCTCCGCGGCGGCGCCAAGAAGCGCAAGAAGAAGACCTACACCAAGCCCAAGAAGATCAAGCACAAGCACAAGAAGGTCAAGCTCGCCCTCCTCCAGTTCTACAAGGTCGACGACTCCGGCAAGCTCCAGAGGCTCCGCAAGGAGTGCCCCAATGCCGAATGTGGCGCCGGGACCTTCATGGCCAACCACTTCGACCGCCACTACTGTGGCAAGTGCGGATTGACCTATGTTTACCAGAAATCTGAAGCTTAGGATTGTTTTCCATTTGTTTCTGAATTTTGGAATTTTATTTTAGTATAATACTGTTTTTTTTTGGGGTCGCATATTTATTATTATGACTGCCTAAATGATCTGCCTTTTCATATTATTATGACTGCTTAAATCTTGATGCATTATTTTTTGAATTTGATTTTAATTTTGAAATGAAGTGAGTGATTTATGACTGAATTTACGAAATTTGATGGAAATTTATAGGTAAAATCAGTTTTACTTTATCGATAACTTAATGTTAGTATCTTTACTAAATAAATAAGGAAATTTGAAAATTATTAATTCTGATACTTTAACCCATGGGGTTTTGTTTTGAACGCATATGTTTTCTATTCTTAAGCAATTACATAAGGATCGAGTGCGTATTATGGATTCTTTCTTGTGTTCAATTATGTAGTATAACAACGTTCTAGGTACATCAGGAGTGTGAATTATGAAATGAATATAGTGATATTGAGAGGCTGACTTCAGTTGCATTTGTTGCTAAATGCAGCAATTTTTTATGCAAAATGGCGAAGCATTTTGAGCATTCTTGTGAGGCAAGTATTGATGAAGAGAAATGTTGTGTTTCATAATAAAATCCTTCTAAAAGATTAGACGGTGGCTGGTTGATTCACAGTATGTTAAAAGGCACAAATAATGGACACAGATTTAGTTCGCAGCTAACATAATAAGATCCATTCATTATACTTCATGAAATGTGAACCTCTTCCTTCTATCTGCAACTGTGCGGAACTTGACCAATCCTGGTTTAAACTTTTCATCCTCGTTTATAACAACAAATCAAAAGAGTGCTACAACAATTAATTCTCACAAGCTAAATAAACATGATCCAACCAAACCATCACGCATTCGGATAATCTCTTCTCTTTCCCTCAGAGGCACCAAATAATACAAAGAAAAGCCCACACAATAAAAATACCTAAAAAGGCAAGAAAGGACCACATTGGGGATAGACTTAGTTGAATCACTTCAATTTACATTTTACTTGTTTTATTTTGCAACCTCCTAACATACCTACTACACAACCTATACTTATACCTATGGCGTTGTACGACAGAATGAATAATAGGGAGATATCTGAGGATACTGTTGGTTGGAGATTCATCTCCCAATATAGATATACACAACAGATCCCTGCAATCTACAGCATCACCATTTCTGTAGTTTTAGGATGTTCTATCTGATGGTGCAAGCTCATTTTTATCAGAATTGAGATTGATAGTGGACTGTGATTCGTCAGTTGATGCAACCTCATCCTGTTGATTCTCATCTTTCTTTGAATTCAAAAACCGACCTCCACATCCTCTTGCTCTTCTCAGTGCATGCAAATGTCGAGATTCATGCAAGTATGGCTGAAACATTTGTTTAAGGATCAAGTAAATCCATGAAGGATGCATGGAAGTTTGTGAGTCAAACAAATCCATGTAGGCACACACAAAAATATCAACATCTAGAAGTTAGCAGCTAACAACACAACTTCCAGGAACCTTCTTCCCTTCGTTTTCCTTTTTTAACAATTAGTTTTTCTTAATCATCTTTTCGCATTATTAAAGAGGAACATGAGAACAGATAGGGGTAGGGATATACCTTCCGATTCCTTGCAGCCTTTTTTTCTGATTCAGCTTTAGCACGGGACTGTCTGCGTCTTAATATACCATGATACTGTTTTGCATTGACAAACACAGGCTCCTCAACTGTATCAGTTGGCAAAGGAACACCTGCTTGTTGAATTCCCATTAACTGAAGGTGGACCTGGCACAGGAAACGATTCAATAGTGAGGAACATAACAAGAAACACTATATTGCAAACATCAACAACAAAAGATTAGAATGAACCATTGGATTTCCACCATAGGGTTGTGGGGGATAAGTTTGTGCATCATAGGGAGCAAAGATACTTCTGTAGTATGGATCTGGATATGGGTAAGTGGGCGGTACCTTCAATTAGATACACCAAGCAACAAAAATCAGTAAAGTTCAAACACAGTTTATTTTCTAAAATATGACAGGACAGAAAAACCAACAGCAATGAGATAAGAAAATCCAGGAGGGCCAATGGGACAAAGAAGTAATTCAATTGCCTGACCAAGTCTGAGCGGCCACTTCTTACTTCTTTATATTACATCAACATAACATGATAACAACTGGCACCAGTACTTGCTCAGGCAATCATTCACTAACCTTCAATTGTCAGGTAAAAAAAACTAGGGTTATTTAAAAAGAAAATAATTTCATCATCAAACAAAACCTCCAAGGAAAACAGCAAAATTCGGACAAAACTTCATTATTTGATGACATCAAAAGGCTGAGCCTATGACCAATACAAAACAAAACATTCCTAAGCATTTACTGAGATACCAGCTCCAATGAGAGCACTGAGGATGGCAAACCAAAACATATATTGTTTACTAAGACAATGATAAGATGGCCCATTAAAATGTGAAGTTCATACCACAGCATGCCCAGTTCCAAGCTGTGAAGGTGTTGCATACTGAACATTCTGAGTAGCAATACCTGCATAAGAAATTCCATTTGCAGATAAAGGCTCCATTTGTGATTCCGACTGCTGCTGGTCATCAGCTTCATTATCTAGACACCAATGAGTTGAATAACTTCAGGATTAGCCATTACTTCTGTACATTTTTTTGGGGGGTGATTGGACTAGTCAAATGCATCACTTTAAGAAAAACACCACTTTAGATAGCATGGCAGACTAACTCAAAAAAATAAAAAAATATTAAGATAAATAATTGAAAGTCAACCAAATAGGGCCACGAAGCTAAGCAAGAAATAATTTTCTACTCATGTACCATAACCAGAATGCAGAAGCATCTACTCCACTCGGAACACAAAAGCTCCAGATCAATGTTTAGTTACGAGTTCTAAAAGAAACAGAAGATGCTGAATATATTTAGTTTGGAAGAAACAAAGAGAAAAAAGGGATATTCTTTGAATGGAACTTTATGCCCAATCTGTCAGTTTGAAAGGGATGTATGTTCAGTTTGTAAGTTTTAAGAGAAACAGAGGCTGCCGAAAATATTTAGTTTCAAACAAACAGAAGAGAAAGGGATATTCTTTGAATGGAACTTTTATGCCTAATCTGTCAAATAAAGTGAGCTTTTATAATTTCTTCTTTGTAATTTACTTATTTTATTTTCTTTGGGCATGAAGTGAGGCTTTATTGGGGGGAGAAGGTACGAGTTAGTGGTTTGTTTAGGATGTTGAAGATTTATTATTCATGCACACTACTTTGGTTAAAAGATAACTTACGCTGCTACAGAGTAAAGAACAGGAGTTTGTGTTGTTTCAAATTCCTTCAATCTTAAACTAACGACTTTCAGTCATTTAAAATCACTGAAGGACAGCTATTCAATACAGCAATAAAAAAGAATAGAGATATCTAAATAAAAATAAGAGAAGAAAAAAGGAGAGAAAATAAACAGAATTTAATTAATAATAAATTGCAGAACAAGAAATAGACAGACTGTAAAACTGAGAACATATACTACTGAATCCAGTAATACAGTGAGAATCTCACGAAGTAATCCAGTAAGAATTGTACACCATAAGTAAAAATAGTAGCCCATAAAAACAGAATTTGCAATTTGCTTAATATTAATAAATAGAGATAGTGTAATTAATTTTTCTCAGCAACCACAAAAAAAAATTATCTTAGTTTTTACTTAGTTATTATACAGAGGGCGAGCCCTGGTGCAGTGGTAAAGTTGTGCCTTGGTGACCTGTTGGTCATGGGTTCGAATCCGGAAACAGCCTCTTTGTATATGTAAGGGTAAGGCTGCGTACAACATCCCTCCCCCATACCTTCGCATAGCGAAGAGCCTCTGGGCAATGGGGTACGAAGAAACTTGGGAAAAAAAAGAATTTAGGGTTAATTTCTGTACATCCTGCAATTATTAGCTTTTTATATATGTTAGGGATTTATTGTTTACTAACATCATTTTCTCTGGCATTTTTCCAACGAAAAAACAGATGAACAGACAGGGAATTAGATAAAGAAGATATGTTTCAATTTCTAGATGAATATTAATAAGATATTCAAATTCCAACCCCAATTCCATCCTGCACAGGTGTACCTTTCATTGAGAGACAAAAAGCTTCAAATAGACATTTATGCTTCAATAGTTTTAGGAAAATATTTATAAGCATTATTTTATGCACATTATTACAGCTCAGCACTTCACACCATAATCTTTTAGAATATAGATTTCATATTCACATTATATTTGTCAAGGGTGACATTCTTACTCAAACAAACAGAAAATAAAAACAATATGGTAGTAGGTCAGAAAGGTAACTATTGCATGAATTGGCCAAAATTAAAATGAATGTCAAATAGGCTAACAAGGGACTAGCTAAAATTAGAACAAATAAGTTCCAAAGTTGAGTTTATGAAATATAAAATAATAGGTTTAAGGCTTGAAATAAGACAATATGTGGGTCTCCCTAGGTACTCCCCATCCTTCTAAATAGTCTTCCACCATGTCCTTTTTGTCTCGTCATCTCTTTTTAAAGGGGCATATTCAGCAATACCACAATACCACATTTACAAGGACCAATGTAGGTCATCATCCATTCGTCTTACATTCCCAAGCCATCTTGAATGGTTTTCCATCTCAACTTTGCCCACTCATCAATGACAACATTCCTGATTTTTGTGCCATTTTGATTGCAGCTCAATACCCAGATTTCAGTCCACTCATCATTGCAAGTCTAGCTGCAATTCAATAAAACTTTCACCGTAGCACATAAGTTCTGGCGAACACCCTAGTATCACCACAACTATTGCATTTAGAATGCATGTCAAGGTGATCATTTCTGTTGAACAAATGTTCTTACATGGGTGATCAAATCAGACAACAAACCATGAAATTCTCCCATAAATTGTATACTACTGAGAAATAAATGTTATGCACTTATAACAAATTAAAAAGGTAGCTTAAAAGATAATTGGAAAAGGGTTTTTTCAATGTAAATACCTGAGAGGTCATGAGTAGAAGTCATGATTTCCTGATTTACATGCAATACAGTGTCCCAATCTGGAAGCAGAACACATAGTTAATAAAACTCAAGAAGTTATCTTTTGGATATTATATGTTAAAACATAGATGTAGGCATAAAACAAAAATAAATTCCATTTACATACAACATCACAGGTCTTATAGTTGTGACTTGTGAGGTAAAATTTCCCCTTAAGATTAAGTCGTGCCTTTCTATCTCAAACAACACTTAAGGCACACTTCAATTTTGTCTACCCCATTTGAATCCTATGGTCTACATTCCCCTTTAATTCTCCATCATTTTGTATGAAGAACTCAAGATAGCTTAACCATGTGACTTGTGGTTAGGCATGGTCTCCAATTTTCACCCAAGGTAGAAATGAAGTGCCTCCCACAGTCCCACTAAACTTATAGTCAATCATTTACTGTACCGCCAATTACTGCAGCCAAGGGAGTAGAGAGCATACAAGTAATTCAATTTTCATATTCTATGGATTATTAAAAGAGTCCACTAAAAGGGTCTGCAGAAGACAATTCAATTGTATATCAAATTGATTTAGAAACACCTATTAATCATAGCTCTAAGAATAGGATTTGGGGGACAAACATAAGGATTTTGGATTGGAATATAATGGAACCACCAAAATAAACTACTAATCCATTTAAGATATGATAAAATTTAATTAAAACAACAAATCAAGGAAAAGGGTTGTTTAACCTATCCAATGTAAAAAAATTGACACTATTCCTCATTTTGAGGTTTAACCTAACATCTTAAATTCAGTGCATAACCATCTCCTAAAATCACATCTGAATACCATTTTAATTATGCAGACCCATATTCACAACTAACCAAGTTACCAAGCTGGTAATTATAAATTTGCAAGCTACCTTTTCCAATTCTTAGCCCAATAGTAAAACCATAGGATTCAAATTCAAAGACTCGTAAGCATAACCAACCAATAATACAAAGAAAGAAGTTCAAATCAAGCTAGCAAGCACAACTTATATATTTATACACACACCTACACACATAAATTCCTTGTTACCAATCCGATTCGAAGGACAATAATGAATAGCATGGCTCGGAAAAACAGTAACCAAAGGCAGAAACAAAAGATTCGAAACTGGGAAAGGGAGGTTTTCGGTTACAGAGCAGTCGAAGAAGAGAAAGAAAGTGGTGTAGTTCGTTAATTGAACTGAAGTGTTGCTGCAAAAAACAGTAACAGAACAATAGTGAGAAAGGAGAAGAGAGTGTTTCTTACAACTTAGGACTGTGTTGTGTTGTGTTGTGTTGTGTTGTGTCGTAGCTGCCACCTATCCACACCACACCCACCCACACAAATAAAGGCAAACTTAACTGACTTCGTAATTTCTAAAAGGGTAAAGTAGGTATTTGGTGTCTCTAAAATATGTGAAATTTGAAAGTGGGTTTTCCACTTTAAACTTTTAATATATTACGGTTTGTAAGTATTAACTCTGTTAATGAATTTACTTAAAGCCTCTATGCAACAATTGTAATGAAATCAAATTATTTTAGGGACCAATTTTGGATTTCACAAATTTTACAGAGAACAAAACATACTTGGCCTTTTTTTAAAATAAATTTTAGTTTTTATTTTATGTTTTTTACTTTATATTTGAATTAATTATGCATATTCATTTTATAATTTTAAATAATAATGCATAATTGGTCAAGTGAACTCAAATCTAAAGAATTGAGTTAAGAAAAAAAAAGTGATTGAAAAATAATACCTCATTAGAGGTGTTGGATAAATTTTTGACAAAAATTAATAATCAATAAAATAAATAAATATTTGACACTAATAGTGACAAAAAAATCTTATAATTTTAAATATGTTTTTGATAAGTTGAAATATATTTAAATTAAAACAAACAGTATAATAATACAATACACTACAAAATTACTAATCAAATATATAAGAATTATTTAAAATAATCTGATATTATCGTTTAAATTATTTATCACTAGTATAAAATCATATTAAAAAAAAAAGTAGTTTCTCACTATTCTCGTACATGTAAGAACAGTGTGGCAGAAATTATCAAGAAATAATCACAAGTAAAATAGTTAAAGGCTGTGTTGGGCTTGGCCCATAAAACCCAACCCACAAAAGGCGAGTCTTCAAAAACCCTAATGTGCTCTTCCTTGAGCATCCAGCAGCAACAAACAAGAGGGGTTTGCCTTGTGCCGTTTGTGTTGTTTTCGGGACGAAGAAGAAGATGGTGTCAGGTTCTGGAATCTGCGCAAAGCGGGTGGTGGTGGACGCGCGCCACCACATGCTGGGTCGTCTAGCCTCCATCGTGGCGAAGGAGCTTCTGAACGGCCAGAAAGTGGTGGTCGTTCGCTGTGAAGAGATTTGCATCTCGGGCGGGCTGGTGAGGCAGAAGATGAAATACTTGAGGTTCCTTCGCAAACGCATGAACACCAAACCCTCCCATGGCCCCATCCACTTCCGTGCCCCCTCCAAGATCTTCTGGCGCACCGTTCGTGGGTCAGTCATTACTCACTTTTTTTTTTTTTACTTTAATTCCTTTTAAAGTTTATAACTTTCCAACACAAGCGTGTTTTAATTTGTCGTGGGGTGTTTTTGTTTTCGTAGAATGATTTTTTTTATCGGCTGTTAAATGTTATTTGTTAGTTTTTGTTAACGGGGGATTTGAACCCACAACCTATTCTTTAAAAGTTGGGAACTTTTAGGAGAAGTGTGGTTTAATTTGTTGTGGGGGGGTTTTGTTTTTGTAGAGTGATTCTTATATACCCCATTAGCCGTATACATCTTGAGTGAGAAAGGAAGAGAGGATAGATAAGTGTTTGATTTGATTGATTGATGGTGTAGTGTGGCAGGGAGAGGGAGAGATAGATAAAGAGAAATAAGAGGTGTTGAGAGGGAGTTTAGAATTTGTGGGTGTCTAAATATAATCACTCGTTTGTGTTTTTGTAGAATGATACCACACAAGACAAAGCGTGGGGAAGCTGCTCTTGCTCGTTTGAAGGTTTATGAAGGAATCCCTCCTCCATATGACAAGACCAAGAGAATGGTTGTTCCTGATGCACTCAAGTAAGAGTTTTTCTGTCTTTCTGAATCGTTTAGTTTTCAATATGTGTCAAGAGTTTAATAAGCACGTATTAGCGACAAATCAGAAATGATGTTGATAAATTTATCATATGCTTTGGTTTGTGATGGGATGTAAGTGTAAAAAAAGTTTTATGTTATAGGGCAAGCCTATTAAACTCCTACATTGGATAAATACGTGTTGTTTATCTTGTGAATGTGGACTAATTGATAAAAATTGGAATCAGGGTGTTGAGGCTTCAGAAGGGACACAAGTATTGTGTGCTGGGCAGGTTGTCATCTGAAGTTGGATGGAGCTACTATGATACCATTAGGGTAAGTGTTTGCCTTGTGAGAGGTTTTGCTATCTTAATATTTCAAAATGTGCATTTTCTACAACTGATCAACATATTTTAATATAATCTCATTGCTCATTGTGAAAGACCATGTTTGCTATTTATCTATTATTACCATTATGATTGTGATTATGAAAAGTTTTTTCCTTGTTCAAACCTAAAGGGGAATTAAAATTAGAATGTTGGAATGTTTTGGATTTTTTGTAATTGTGTTTGTTGACATATGGGTATTTTTATTGCTCACAGGAGCTGGAGAAGAAGAGAAAGGAGAAGGCAGCGGTGGTTTACGAGAGAAAGAAGCAACTCAACAAATTAAGGGTGAAAGCTGAGAAGGTTGCTGAAGAGAAGCTCGGTTCCCAACTTGATGTTCTTGCTCCTGTTAAGTATTGAGTAGTTTTTGTTAGTGTTTGAAATTTTTTATGCCACTTATACCAAATTGAACTACCTTTCAATTTTGCTTGAGGTTGCTTTGTTATTGGATCATAGATTTGATATCTGATCATCTTGGAAGCTGTTTTTTATTTAATTGTGTGTTTTGTATAATTTTTGTCATCCAGAAGTTTTCCATTGCCTTGGGAAAAAAGAAAAAAGCTGTTCACTGTGTTACCCTTTGCCTGCTCTAGGCATAGTAATTTTTCCAAAATTTGTTTTAGCTTTTGGTTTGCAATTCTTGTTTGTTTCTGGAAATAACCAGCGTTTTTGAATTTGTTGGAATGATCCTTTGGTGGAGCAATGTACGTGGCTTTTCCCCCTTTTTTCACCCAAGAGAGAAGCTCCTGTTTCTGGTGTTGGCAGCAAGGTTGTATGTACTCATTTTTTTTTTCAAAAAAAATGTCTTTTTTTTTTTTAAAAAAAAAGACTTATCTTAATCATGGATGTAGACCAACATGAGCAAATTCAAGTGATAGCACGTTTAATGGAATCAAATATCCCTTTTAATTATCAATTTATAAAAGCCGTTGCCACCTTAGAATTTAGATGTTCAATCAATTTAATGTTATTTTTATAATGTTTGACACTTAGATTTTTTTATCAAGGTCTGGGTTCGACCCGGTTAGAGGGGGATTACCCAGAGGCTTCAACAAAACAAAGTTGTGTTGCGATTTTAATTTCAGATTTAACTGAAATGTGTTTACAGGGCAGTTTCTTACAGTTAAGTTATTAACCATTAATCATGAATTATTTTTATTATTGCAGATTGTTTTGAAGATAATATCTTTAAAAATGTTACTTGATTGCTTGAGTGTTCACATTTTATATTATGTATGAAATTTGTTTTCTTCCTTTTTTTGTTTAAACTCTAGTTTTTGTTTATAATTATATTCGTTTGGTATAATTTTGTATTATACTTGTGTCCTTTTAAGAGCCAAACATGAATTAAAAATCAGTTCTAGCAAACTTTTGTGCATCATGATTATGCCTCATATTAAAGACAATACAAAAATCAACAAGAAATTTAAGCTAGTTGATTACGCACTCTGCAATCGAAACTCCTGAATCACCTAACATTCATCTAATGTCATTTGAGACACGTCTTCTTTTATTTATATTATTTTTAAATCTTTTTAAAAAAATTAGTTTTTCTTAAAAAAAATTCACGTTGGGGGACTTGAACAACGTGATAATATTTAAACAACTTGATAAAAAAAATTCACGTTGTATGTTTGGGTATATAATTTTTTTTGTATGCTTCGGAAAAAAAAATTATTCTTATCCTTAACATTATTAAAATAATAATAATAATTAATCATCTTTAACTATGCAAATTAAAATTAACCCATCAACCAAAATGAGAGTAACCTCTCTCCACTTTCATTGAACAATATTACCTTTAAACCATTTCTTAAATTTTAAATTTTTCTATTAACTTATATTAACGTCTCATTACTTTTATATTATTAATTTTTTTATTTTATCATTTTTTATTAACTGTATTTATCTTCCATTTTTTTATTATTTAAATTTTCTTAGTAATAATTAAAAAGGATTTTATATGAAGTTAGTTAAATTTATTAAATTTAGGAATAATAAATTTTATTTAATAACCTTCTTGATATTTTTTTAATCATGTTTAGGTTTTAAATACTTTTCATGGACATTTTATAAAATATTTTATATCTATACATATTTTTTCAAATTTAATAGTATAAGGAATATTTAAATTGTATAATAAATATTATTAACGTGAGTAGTTAAATTATTCATTAAATGTAATTAGGTTTATTTGTTTTGATTAAGTGTAATTAACGGTTATGCATGAGTTTGATTTTGTAATATGTATTATGGACTTAATTTCTATTTTTGAAACTATAAATTAATATATTAATTCAAATAATTTAATTATTTATTAAACATAATTAGCTCATTGTATTTTATTAAATTAATTTAAAATTAATTAGGTAATATCTTGTTAGATTTAATCTATTTAAAATTGATAAGATAATATATTATTAAATTTGATTAATTCAATAAAGTTCATCGAGACAAAAGTAATCACATGTTAATAAATAAATAAATGAATTATCAACCTATATCTAGAGATGGATATTCAGATCAATCTGATTTGTTTAGGGTCGGCCCATGAAGCTTATCGGTTAGATATGTCAAATAAGTTCGATTCAAAAAATAAATGAAATTTTTAAAGTGTATATCCAGCTTGGAAAAGTTTGTAGATAAATGGATCGGTCTTTGAATCCAAAGTATTAGTTTGAAAAAAATACTTTTATAAAATAAATATTTTTGAAAAAGTGAAAAGTTATATATATATATATAAAGTTGACTACGTTTTTTTAAACTAAAACCTATCTTACTAAAATATATTAACATTTTAAACATAACAAATTAACAATAATAACCTAAATTAATGATTGAAATTTTAACATAACGAACTAACATCACGATGGATTTAGGCTAGTTAAGCGAATAGTCCAACAAAGCCTACAATCTTAATGGGTCGAATTCAAAAACTTGATAGGAATTTTTAAATGAGGCTCATTATCCACCTAGTCCATGGACTTAGCATAATGGTCCGTGAACCTAGGTTCGTATGCCCACCCATGCCCGTGTGGGTTATTTATAATCTACACGAAAATAATGTGATAATGCCATGCATTTTTTTGTTAGACAAATGGCCTCAATTATCTTAAGAAGGGGGGTTGAATTAAGATACAAAGATTATTCCCCAATTAAAATTTTGCTCTCTCCTTTTGGATTAACAATGCACCCTTAACATGAATTACTCAAAAGACAATTCAACATAAACTTCTTTAAAGCAAAAGATAAATAGCAATAAATAAAAAAAGTTTAAGGGAAAAGAGAAATGCAAACTTGATTTATACTGGTTCGATCACTTCCTGTGCCTACGTTCAGTTCCCAAGCAAGTTACTTGAGATTTTCCACTCTCTTTGTAAAACTCATTTTACAAAGTCTGAACCAGAGACAACTCTTTTCCCTTGTGTTCAGGAACCCTTTACAACAAGAGACTCTTGGTTTTTTAATCCCTTTTGAGACGTAAGAAGAAGAGAAGACGAAATCTCTCTTGAAAAAAGAAAGATATTACAATTGAAGATCAATCAAGATTCTTTGTTGAATACAAAAATGTTTGACCAAAGAATCCTTTTTGAGAGGATAAGACATTTCAGTTCAGAAAAACTCTCTTAATCTTTTGAGAGGATAAGACTTTTTGGGCAATAAAAATATGTGACTGTTGGGAGTTATATTTGAAAATTCTCACTGGTAATCAATTACAATAATGGAGTAATCGATTACACAATTATTTCTTTCTGAAGAGTTATGACTCTTCTCATTTGAAATTTGAATATTTAAACACTCGTAATCGATTACCATCTTACTGTAATCGATTACACAACTTTGAAATTTAAATTCAAATTTCTTATGGTTGTTTTAAAAACGTTCCAAACCTCTGGTAATCGATTACATGCTTTCTAAAATATTTAAAACCTTTTTCAGAAAGCATATTGGTCACTGGTAATCGATTGCATCCTCTGATAATCGATTACCAGAGTAAATCTCAATTTAAAATGATTTAGATAAAATTCTTTGACTAAACCTTTTGCTTTTTCAATTTGGAAACTTCTTTCTAAGATTCTAGAGATCAACTTGATCATGTATCTTGATTTTCTTGGATTCTTGTCTTGAATAAAACTTGAGAAGCATTTGATCATTTGACATCATCAAAACATATAAAAATATATTGTTTCTACATTTTTATCATTCATGATTCCCTTGTTCAATTTGAACATTTTTTTTAGAAGATACATGTAGCTTTTGAGAAAAAAAGGGTTATACAATAATATATAAAAAAATTTATACAATCATTCAACTCGTATGATAATTTTATTGACTTTTAAAATAATTTTCAGCTGATAATTTATGATTGGATGATGATTTAAAACTGTTTTACATCATTAATAAATAGACATTAAACTCATAAAATAATGATATAGTTTAGTATTAATTTATATCCTCATTATTATTAACTATCTTTTTTAAATCACAAATAAAGTTCATTAAAGAAGAAATAAGAATCACAAAATTTTAAAAAATCTAATAAATTCAATTAAGAATAAAAAAGATATATTAAAGAATGTATTACAAATTGGAAAAGAAAAATTATACTCTCTTCCAATAACAATCGAAATCATATATGATAAGTCAATAATAGTACTATTGAGCAGCCTAGCATAGGTGAAGGTCAGTGCGAGGGAGTGACACTCCAAGGAGGCAAGGGAAAACAAACCAAAAAGTCTGACCTTTCCCTTTCTCCAAAGGATCATCAAACTAAACTAAATCAAATCAAAATCAAACTTTGTCACGGTTATATTAGACCCTTTTATAAACCTCTTTCAAGGCTTTTCAATCACACCCTTTCTCTAATCACTTCTTCTTGTGCTGGCATAACTTCAACAACTTATTCTTTGTTCTCGATCTCACGATGGCTCATTTGGCCCTGTCTCAGGTACATCCCTTTCACTCACTTCCTTTTCTCCCCGCTGTCACTGTTGTTGGCTTCTCGGCATAAAAGGTTCACACCAAATAAAATCAAAATTTCACTTTTTCTTTTCTTTTCTTATATTTAGCTTTTGGCTTTATTTTCTATTTGGGTTCTTGATTGGTGAGTGGAGATGCTTTTGTAGAAAGTCAAAGCTGAGAAATTTAACCTAAGTAGAGTTTAAAATGATAGTTTTTTTTTTTAAGTTTTTCTGTTGCTGAATGAAATTTAATTTGACGAGTACTAAGATTTTTGTGGGGTTTAGCAGATGGCTGTAACTGTTCCTGTTGGCAGCGATTTGTCTCTCAGAAGATCTGCGGTTAAGGTTTGATAGTACTTTTAATTTGTTTTGTCTGTTTTTTGAGTTTGGAAAGAATGGTTATTTGAATGCTTCTGCTGGTTTTTTCTAGTTAAATTACAGATCCAACTGTCCGGAGAATCTGTAGTTATGCTAGATGTTTAGTACTATGCTAATTTGATATGGCTGTTAAAATACCTTGAGGGATCAACTATAAGATTAGTGCATCTTCAGTGTAAAAAGGCTATGTTTTACTACACATTTGATTTGGTTCATTTCTGTACCTGCAAGACTGTAATAGGGTTGATGAATTATCGGGCAAATATTAAAGTTTTATCTTGTAAGAGGGCGAGCCCTGGTGCAGCGGTAAAGTTGTGCCTTGGTGACTTGTTGTTCATGGGTTCGAATCCGGAAACAGCCTCTTTGCATATGCAAGGGTAAGGCTGCGTACAATATCCCTCCCCCATACCTTCGCATAGCGAAGAGCCTCTGGGCAATGGGGTACGAAGTTTTTATTAAAGTTTTATCTTGTGGTCAAAAAAAGCTATTAGTTGTTGTTGATAACTTGGTATAGATGATTTTTTTTTTGACGGAATGATCTTCTACTTTCAATTGGCGCAACTGTGTATTTTTAATTTTATATTAGAAATGTAGAGCTTTAGTATTGATGTATCTTGGTTTTTCAAGCACAGTGGTGTTTTAGTTTCAGTGCTTACTTCATGTGTATGTTTCTGAGTTTTACATCTTGTTTGTGTAGATACTTGTGTTATTATGTATTAATTGATTTTCAAACATGGATTTTCGAAGCACTAAGAATAATACTGCAATTGTTAGAGTTAGAGATTCTGTTTACATAATTATGTTATGAAAATGAAATTTGGCTTCCTGTTTATGTTTAATAACTTGTAATTTTAAAGAAAACTACACTTGATGATGCAGGCACCTAACTTTAACTTTTGGGATAAATCATGGGCACCAGTATTTACTTTGTACTTGAAGGCAAACAACTCAAGTTTAAGAAGTCGTCATGTGGTATTCATGTCAGTGCAACAAGCAAGTGTACCCAAAGTTAATGTATCACCTTTAGAGTTGGAAGATGCTAAAGAACCTCCATTGAACTTACACAAGCCTAAAGAACCCTATACAGCAACGATTGTTTCTGTTGATAGGCTAGTGGGACCAAAGGCTCCTGGGGAAACTTGTCATATTGTGATTGATCATGGTGGAAATGTTCCCTACTGGGAAGGACAGAGTTATGGTGTTATTCCACCGGTAAGTGATAGTTATTCTTTGCTTCCTCCCATTCTTTGAGTACTGATTGTGAATTCATAATTATTGATCTTTGTATTCAGTTTTTTTTGGATAAATTAATTTTGATGGAAGGAATGCATTTTAGATATGTGTCCTTTATATTAATAGTTTTCATCAGAATTTAAGCAGGTTCTGCCTCCCCTCCCCGCCTTCCATCTCAAAACTAATGGTGCCTTTCGAGCTTATTAATTCACGTAGAAAGTATTTTTCCTCTTTTTTTTTTTTTTGTGGGATCAGATGCAGGAGTTAACACAGTTAAAATTCTGAAATGATTTCACAACTTGTAAATACTACTTTACATGGGTTGCAGGGTGAAAATCCAAAGAAACCTGGGGCTCCTCATAATGTTCGACTATATTCAATTGCTTCTACAAGGTATGGAGACTTTTTTGATGGAAAAACTGCCAGCTTGTGTGTGCGTCGTGCTGTTTATTATGATCCTGAGACAGGAAAGGAAGATCCTTCCAAGAATGGCATATGTAGCAATTTTTTGTGTAATTCAAAGCCTGGAGACAAAATTCAGATCACAGGTAAGACCTATCTCTTTTTACTCCAGCAAAGGTTGACATAATTTGTATTCCAACAAAGTGATGTCTTGGTGAACCTTCCTCAGTTGGGAGAATTTCCAATTTCTTCTTTTTTATTCATGCTTTCTTGCTCTGTTGTTTCTTGTTATTCCTGTTACCAAAGTATGTTCTATGGACTTTACCATAGGGTGTGTTTGCAAAGTAATACCTGAATGTGCCTTGCTCTAGTAACTTCTTTACTATAGGAAATGTAGCTTGTTGACTGCTATTTGGAATTTATACCCTGAATGGTGTGCTCTGCATGCAAAAGTAGCAACTTGTTTAAATGATAGATGAGGCAATTGAGGGTATTTGATGTGCTGAAATTCTCTAAGCTTTGTAAGGTTTTCATGCTGTATTCTAGTGAACCAGTTCTTCACAATTTAATAGCTCTTAAATTTCAACATTGGTCAGTTAGTTAATTTTGTCTTTCATATTAAGGCCATAAAAAGGATTAATATAGATGACATTTGTTGTTCTTAGGAACCAATGTGGGGTTTTATGCATTCTTATGAACTAATGTTTCCAGTGTCAAATTTCTTATAATTGAAAAGCAGCCAATCCACTCATTCTATAAATTTGTGATAGTGGTAGAGAAGAATGTTTAACAAAACCTACATGAGATCCATATTCCGCATGAAGCATATTATAGTGCTGATTTCCTGGCCGAGTTAGAAGTAGTCTGGATGCTGAAATGGTTTGGAGCATCCCGCCTCCATTTTGTCTTTCTTTTGTTGTCTCTTTTTCTTTTGTTCATTTTGTCTTACTTCCCTACATACCAAAAAATGAAGGATGTATAACAAAATGGTGTGGCAAACTTACAATAATTTAACTAGTCTTGGGTTGTCAAGCATTTCACGTTGCAAATGTTGTTGAAGGTGAACTTGCATCTTCTTGGCTAGGAATTGAGTCATCTTCTATTGTTTTTTACAGGCCCTTCAGGGAAGATAATGCTTTTACCCGAGGATGACCCAAATGCTACCCATATAATGATTGCCACCGGTACAGGTGTTGCTCCATTCAGAGGCTATCTACGCCGAATGTTCCTGGAATCAGTCCCTACATACAAGTTTGGTGGACTAGCATGGCTTTTCCTTGGAGTTGCCAACACTGACAGTCTTCTCTATGATGAAGAATTCAGCAAATACCTCAATGACTATTCGGACAATTTCCGCTATGATCGAGCCCTCAGCAGAGAACAAAAGAACAAAAATGGGGGCAAAATGTATGTTCAGGATAAGATAGAGGAGTACAGTGATGAAATCTTCAAACTCCTGGATAATGGGGCCCACATTTATTTCTGTGGTCTGAAAGGGATGATGCCTGGGATCCAAGATACACTGAAGAAGGTTGCTGAGCAAAGAGGAGAAAGTTGGGAAGAGAAGCTTTCACAACTTAAGAAGAACAAACAATGGCATGTTGAAGTCTATTGAGATTCTCTAGTGCAGGATTTGCAGAGTAGTAGTCCCCTTCTGTCTCTGAAAGGAAACAAAACAAAAAAGAACATTTTGCGTTTGGTGCATTTAGTCAATAAAATTCATTAAGCAGCTGAGTAACTGTAGCTGTTCTGCATTAGTAAATTGCAATGATATATTGTGTTCTTGATGGATACAGAATTGAAAAACCAAGTCATTAGTGTAGTGACAATCTTGGATAATGGGGCAATCTTTGTTAACATATTTTCTTTTGCTAAATTTTGAATTATTATTTTAATAAGGATTATCATCCTCTGCAATGCAGGAATAATGTCAAAAAGTCTAAGATGTTGTGCAAGTGCTTGAACTTAAAATGAAGAATCATGTGAACTCCTTTAAATAATTTTTACAAGACTTAAATATTTATTAAGTAATGACGTGACATTTTATTGATTTATTACATCATCATTTAATCAATGATGTGATATTTTATATACTTATCACATCATCATTTAATAGATTGAGATTAATGACATGTATTAAAAACAAAAGTTTGAAAGCTGTCAGATAATAAAATATAAAAATAAGTAGTAAACTGAAAAATGAATAAATTTAATCATTTTGAGAAAGATATTTTGTGGTAATATTAAAAAGCAAGAAAGATTTATTGTTCACAATGTTGTTATTCAACTCAATACAAAATAGTATAATGTGTCTGATAATATTCAAACTCCATACAAAATAGTATAATAATGCCTTATATAATATTGGCTGGAATACAATTTTCTTTTCCCATTTTTTTTAAATTTGTGATTTTAGTTCTTCTATTTTTTAATTGAGACATTTTTGTCCTCTGTTTTTTTTTTAATTACAATTTTAGTTCCCTAATCTCTTAATTGAGACATTTCCTCCACCGCTATAAAAAATCTGTAATTTTAGTTTTCTTAATCAATCCCAAACTTGCTAATTATGTACTTTTTTTAATTCTTTTATAATAAATTAAACTTGTAAGTAATTAAATGATTTAAAAAAAACATTTATCATTTGTATAATAAATAAGCAGTTGTCAATTAATTGATGTTTACATAACATTAACCTTTGAAATTGGTTACAAAGACTTAAATTTTGAATTTTTAGAATTAAAAAATGAGAAGATAAAATTGTGAACTTTTTATAAAAGGAGAATGAAATATCTCAATTAAAAAATGAGAAAATTAAAAGCATAAATTTAAAATAATAAGAAAAAGAAAATTACATTTTACCCAATAATATTCAAATAACAATGAGTGCTAGCAAACTTAATACTACTACTTTATAAGCTATGAACATTGTTTGACTATTACAGTTGATAAATACTCTAAATAGAATATAGTAAATAGAAGAACATTTAACTCTATTTTAATGTTTCTTTTCATAAAACGCCCGGTATTTTAAAAGTAAAAGTAACAAGAAAAAAAAGTATAAGTTTAACAGGACAAAAAGAAGATAAAAACAAGAAAGAAAACAATATAATATGTAAAAGACAATAGAAAAAGCGGTGCTACTAGGACTTAATGGATCCCCGACAGTGACAGATAGTCACAAAACGAAACCTACTACTAACCCTGTTTCGGTCGTTCCTGACCATGAAAACCTTCAAGTAAACATCGAACGCTTAAAACCTAAGTAACCGAAAACAACACTCAACACAATTTTCAGTTCCCAACACTAACACATACTACAGATAATTTTTTATTCTTTTCAAAACATAATTTTCAGAAATAAGATTCTTAGAAAAAAAATTATAAATATGCTATTGCTTAGTTATCATTTAATTTTTTTATAATAATACATTTACCATAAGAAAAAGTATAATTTCTATTTATGAAAGTAAAAAAAAAAAAAATGATACCTAGGTTAAGTTGATTGTGCATAAACTCTTGATACCTATGTTTGATTTAGGAGAGAAAAAAATCTAAAAAATAATTGAAATTTCTAAAAACTAAACGTATTGGTTGCGTGTATAATATATAGTCCCATTCAAACTGGTCACTACCATTTCTCTTCCGTTTACGCAACCCAACACTCCGTTTCTCCCCATGCCGTCGCTCTCGGGACTCGCCACCGCGATCCTCATCGCGATCGCGCTACTTCTCGCCGGAACCTCCTCTTCCGGCCGTGATCTCCGTCCGTCGGAGCACGGCCTCGTGTTCCAGGCATCGCCGCCGGCCAATTCCTCGCCAGAGATGAAGTCCTTCTTCAGCACCAGCAAGGGCTCTTCTTCCTCGTCCTCCGACGCCGACACGTCGCCCCGCAACACGACGGAGTCTCTGCCGCCGCCGTGGTGGGGAGTCAACGGCGGCGGCGGCGGCGGCGGAGGAAGCCACGTGGGACGAGCGCTGATGATAGCGAGTCTGGTTTGCGGAATCACAGGTGGCGTCTTATTGGTGGCTTCGGCGTTGCTTTATCTGTTTAAACACCGAAGAAAACCCCACCAAAACGAACCGTTTCGTGCATGTAATAATAATGCAAACAAGCTTCAATTAGTGCCAGTTGTGCGTAATCGTTGAATTGAGTCCTCTTTTTTTCTTGAGTGCAATTCACACTGTAAATCGATGTTGCTGCGTTGTTGTATATTTAATTAATTAATTTATTTGTTTATTTTGGTGTAGTTTCGATCTTTTGCTCGTTGAAATTACCTACGTGTTACAAAAGTTGTAGTAATAATAAATTTATGTTATTTAGTTGGACGTGAATTTTTCGTATATTATAATGTTTTTAATTCGATTGTTAGTTATTACTCTTATACAGTGACTGACTGACCTAATCTTTTGTCTCTCTAAATCTAATTAAGTGACTTGTCAACGAATATATGATTTTTAGTATTTAAAATTAAGTTTCTTTCGGCATACTTTATGAGTGGTCCAAAAGTCCAAACCAAACTGGAACTTTCACATTTATGCTGTCCAGAGATAAGAATCGTCTGATAATCTATCGTTTTTTCTATTTCAATACAAAGAATGATTATTTGTAGGACCAGCACTGATCGGGTTCAAGAAATGTTTGAATTTAAACTAATTAATATTAGACAAAATTACAAATTTAATTTTATTATCTCTAATTTTAATTTTAATCCCCTTTAAATTTATTGACGAATTTAGTTTCTCATTTATATCTAATACTATAAATTTGATTCCTAAGCTCAAAAATCTAGACATGGACGGTTACAAATAAACGGTCACTTGTTACATTATCCTTAAGACTATCATCACCGTCTCATTCATCGTGGCTTCGTGGGGGTAATAAAGTTGCTAAATTTTCACCGATTCTTCCAACCCCACTTTCAAAAACGGTTCCTTTCTCTTGCACCATCTATCTCCATTCATATAGAAACAAGAGAGAGTTTCGTTTCTGTTCATTTAGCCATTTTTGCATACCCTTTTTTCTTCTTCATTCTTGTGTTTCTTTGTTTGTGAGGGAAAGTTCTTTTTTTTTTTTGTTGCTATTGCAATGGAGAAAAACTGGGTTTTGAGATGGAGTTTTGTGGTGGGGTTGATGTGTTTGAGCGTGGAAGGGATTGGTATGAATTGGGGAACTCAAGCAACCCACAAGTGGCCACAACACACAGTGGTTCAGATGTTGAAGGATAATGGGATTAAGAAAGTGAAGCTTTTTGATTCAGATGACTCCACCATGAGTGCTTTGGCTGGGACTGGGATTGAAGTCATGAAGTCATGGTGGCTATCCCTAATAATCAGCTTGCCGAGATGAATGACTATGCCAGGGCCAAACAATGGGTCAAGAAAAATGTCACACGTTACAACTTCAATGGAGGAGTTAATGTCAAGTGAGTTTTGCAATAAAAAATTTCAATTTGAGTTGACTGCATTAGTACAAGTAAGGGTTGACGTAATTACATTAAATTCCCCAATAAATTTAAAGGAAGACTATAATTAAAATTAAAGACAACTAGGGAGATTTAAAATTTTGTCATAATACTATTCAGTTTGACTTAAATCAAGTTCTTGATTTTTTTTGGACAATCGAAACAGAAACAACCTAATCATATTCAAGTTGTTTGTGACAAGTTATAGGCTAATATAAATAGATGATGAGAAGAAAAATAGTAAAAAATATAAAGTGAAAGTACGAATTATGATATAAAAAATAAGGTTTATTATTAACTAATAGCATGCTTTGTCATTCTAAAAAAAACACATGCTTTGTTTGTAGTAGTTTATAAGTAATGGTTTCGCCAAATAACATTGTTTTCCACTTTTACTCAAATCATGATACAGTTTAACTATGATTTTGCTAAATGCATTCTTTAGATAAACTAAACTTATACTCACCAGTATGGTTTGAGATATGCAAATTACAATCCAGTGCGTGCTTGTTTTTGTTCCACTGCCTTGATGGTACTTACATATTTTTTTTTAGGAGTATAATGTAACAAGTGGTTTAGTATTTAAATACTGTATCCAACATAAACCAAGCATACAAAGTCCCAAGATTCGTTTTTGCTATCCATATAGCACATGTACTTGACTTTATATATATATATATATATATATATATATATATATATATATATATATATATATATATATATATTCCACATTTAGTTGACTTTTTCTCCTTCTTTAGGAGTATAATCATTCATCTATTTTTTTTTCATCTGAATTTTTTTTGTCACGTCTGACATTTCTCTCTCGTTCTTTTATATGAAGAAAATTTACTGAATGTTTGGTCAAATTAAAAAGGCAAAAATACAGGTTTATTTGTTCTTCTAGGAAGATGAATCAAAAAGTGAAGAGAAAAAATTACAGACAATTTGTTCTAAGAGAAAGCATAGGCCAACAGCAGTCAAGTCCCTATTGCTCAAGAGGAATCCACTCGAGTTCAAGATCTAATTCTCCAGATTCAACATCCTGGAGCTTGAGTGACATCATTTGTTTAACCTTACCATCAACAATATTGACTGTGCTATCCTCAATAAGGGCATTGTCATCCGATTTTAACCATTTTCCTATCTGCATATCACCAAACATTCCAGCATCTCCAAATGCCATAGCAGATGTTATCAGAGACTGAAGATCAATGTCTGCTTCTCCCATTATATCATCAGCAGAAAATGTGTCATGGTCAAATACTTTCTGCAACAGACAATTGATAACATGAAGTGTCATATTCTCAAACCAACAATCAGTTATCTTCTTTCCCATGTACAAACACACACACACAGCGAGATGCATTGTACATAGGTCGCTCACAATAGACAGAATTGACAAGGGAACAAAGGAATAACAAAAGGCTGTGAATCAATGCAGAGAAAACTCTCTATTTATATCCCTAATAGGAGATGTTCCAATCACTTGTTAATTATCATACCAAAATAGCAAAGCAAGTAAATGAGGAATGCCTAGACTTGGATACTGTTTATATAACTTCATAATTCATTCTTATCATAAATTCAAATTTTTGCTTCCGGCAAAGGTATTGTAAATTATAACCAAATTACAAACAGTATTCAGAACAGAACTATTTAATTTCCAACAGTGAGAAAGGACGCAAGAGAAGGTGACTTTGTTTGCAATACAAGGAACTTGTTTTGCAAGGTAAAAGGTATTGGATGTTGAGAAATGAGGATGGAGGAACTCTTTTTTTTTTCTTTTCTTTCAATGATGTGTCTCTATATAATAGAACAGAAGATAGTGTCTGTTTTTCGCAACAAAATTCAATCATACCAATTTTATCTGTCCATAATGCTCAGGAACAGACAGCATGTATTCCTCATTCCAGACTGGATTCAAGTTGCTCCTTATTATAGTTGTCTGGACAGTCTGCAGGCATTAAGCAATAGCACCAAATCAATTTCAGAAAGAAAATTATTACTGTTTCTGATTTTACAACTATAAATAGAAGATACAGAGCAACAGTTTCCCAAGATCATTTAGTGATACCAACCTGCTGGCCAAGGCTCAAAACAACATATGGATCACTTGACTTTATATCTCTGATAGCTAAATTTGTGCCTTTAATCACTTTCACCTTCAACATTCCAATAAATTCCACCATACCTTCCTGTTGTTACCACCAATATCAGTCACATTCCAAGAAAATCACTCATGAGGATAACTGCATTGCCAATGCTGCCAAACTAGTAAATTTGGATAATGCAGCATGCCTCATCTCATCTATATTAACTATTTTTTTTATTACAAGGCTTTCATCTGGTCCAACAACGATTCAATTCAATAAAAATCTATTTTGCAAACAAAAAATTACTTACTCCAAAATTGTTCCCTATATTTCTTCCACACACGTAAAAGTAGTCAGATAACTAGAGGAACTAACACATAACATAAAATTACCATTCTCTGTGAACTACTAGTACTTTTAAAACTGTCCATAAAACTACTTTTGGCAGAACTTGATTGTAGACTGCTTTTTCCAGACACAATGCGCAAACTCGGTTTCAGAAATTCTTGTAATTCATATTTTGACCTGCAGTTGAAATAGTCACAAATAAAAGGGAAATCAATAAACTAGGGAATTCACTCACCAGACTCGTTGGAACAACAGCAGAAAGACGAGAAAACAAACGACTAAGCATATGAGTTAAACAAATATCAGAGGGAGAATCAACAGCCTTTAGCATTACCTACTTCATGGTGACAAGATAAAATTTCAAAATGAACCAAAAGATGATAAGAACGGAAGATATACAGTGCATTGTGTATATGAAAACATGTCTAACCGTATGAACTTTGAACGCTGCTCATGACCAGCATCTGGTCCAGGTTTCGTATATCCTTCAGGAATATAAGCTTCATAAATTGAATTAGCAGAAACATTTCCCCCAACTTCGATCATTGCATCTATTTCATCCTCTGACCAATCATCCAATGTCACAGACAACACCTGAGAGTAAAAAACAGTGCTGTCAAACAAATTAGTTCAGCATTCGCACCACTCTTAACTTGATAGACATAACCAATTGAAGAAAAAAACTAGGCCAAATCATAATTATCAGTCAAATTGCTAACATGTGAAGATTTGGTTGGCTTACTTTCATGCCAAACTTTAAGGTTATTTCGTTTTGAAAACTCACCCTGAACATGTTAGACCCCAACTCAGAATGTTAAGCCCCACATCTGGAGAGTGTACATGAGGAAATTTAGGAACAAGGAGCAGAAGAACGAACCAGTTGAGAATGTGTCGATCATTATGTTTATCTTTTAGTTGTTATTCTGTTTTGTTAACCTGTCAGCTTAGTTTTCAGAGGTTGTTATTTCTTGTTATCTAGCACAGGCTAAGGGGGTTACTTATTGGGAACACCCAGTCATGAATAAATAGTGTACAAAGATGCATGACATAAGTAATATGGAATGTCCCAAAGAAAACAACGTTACAGCAGCCCTGGCCATCCCTCTGTCATAAAGCCTAGCCAACATATTTGACCAAGACGCGTCTATCCATTTTTTTTTTGGTTGGCGGAAAAAGATATATTATAACAAAGGTGCCAGGGGTACCACAAGAACAACTCAGCCTTTTGCTAAGATGCCATAGATGGCCTATAAATATCATATCTCTTTTCAAAGTCAGGTATTTACACTACTGGAATTTACCAGGGGTACCACAAGAACAACTCAGCCCTTTGCTAAGATGTCACATCAAGTTTCTTACATAGGTTCTGGAAAATGAACAACCCAAACACATGAATTATCAGTCTTTTAATTTGCTGAAGACAAAAAGGAGATACTCAGTTCAAGTATTAAATCAAATAAAATATTTTACAATTAGAGGAAAAATAATTCTTTGATCCGGGCAGAAATGCATTCCATAACAATGAGACAACCTATGAATGGTTTACCTTTGATATATGAGTACCAAGGCTTCTGTGCACACCGCAACATTTTAAGCATATAAAAACTCCAATGTTGGCAGACCTGAAAAGCAGTTAGTAAAAGTTAATTCACATGTTCTTTAATATATTTTACAAGTAGCTAGTTTCCTACAGCTTTATGTCATATTCACAAACACTACACCAAAAATAGTATGATAATGCCAATTAATATAAACCACAAAGTCATGCGTGAAAAAATTAAACACTTACGCCCATTTAGGATCTGGAGCATTACAATCAGCACAAAGACGATTACCACTCTGATGCAATAAATCTTTCAATTTTCTTCTACCTGTAAAAGACCTTCCAATTACTCAACTTCTAAAGAAAAACAAATGAAATTAGTTCTGCAATATCCTCCAGACCCCAGTTACACTTCATAGGCATTCTAAAGAACATTAAAGCTTCTACAGATAAGTTCAAAATTTTTTAGGGCATGTTTGGATGGAGGAGTTTGAGGATAAAGGGAAGGGAGGGTAAACGTTCTGTTTTAAGTAAGTACTCTCCTATTTGAGTTTTTTATTTTAAAAAAGAAGAGTAAAATGAGATATTATATGTAATTTTCCAATCATCCACATTCATCTTTTATAAATATTAAATAACTTTCTCAATTTAAAAAATGAAAATACACTCTCCCTTCACTTTCCATCCAAACCCCTCCATAAAAAAGTTCCTTAAAAGTCCATGCCAGAGAGAATATTTACTGATAAAGTATACAATTCTTAACCAGATAAAGTTGTCATTCATAACCATCAAGTCAATAGTCATTTCCTGAAACCCCTTGAATCTTACATGAACATATAACATTAAAAAATATCAGAAAGCTACAGGAAAATATAACCTAATAGGAGTGTTAGTAAAATCTTCTTTCTCGGCTCTTCAAGGGTGGAGGAAAAGGGAAAATGTTAGATAATAGATATCAAGAACTTCTTGGCCATTTTAGGAAAAATTGAGTTGGAATTATTATTGACACTTGGATAGATGAGTGGTCCCTATCTCTCTATCTTATCTAACAATTGCCTCAATCTAGCTGAATTCTTCAAAACAACAGATATTTTTTATTGGCTGTGTAGCGTTACTCAAAACAAAAACTCATCAGGAGCATTGAGTTTAGGAATGGGTTGTAAATAGACCAGGTAAAAACTATACAAATGCAGAAGTCATTACAAGAGCTAATGGTTAAAACATTTGTATAATATACAGGAGCAATCATTCACACTTATCTGAACAGGTCAGTAGAATGTCACTACTTTTTCTGAGCCAGCAATAATATTCTAAGTTGTAAAAACCTCACTAATATATATTATCACATTAAATATCATAAGATTACTTGAGGCAGGTCTTGCAAGTTCCATCCAGTAATTATTCTTTCACAAGCTTAAAGCCCACCAATCATCCAGGCTGCAGCCTCTACAATAGTCAAGCAAAATAACCTGGAAAGGAAGAAAGAAATATTGGTTTAAGCAAAATTTCTCATGGACACAAATTGTGCCAACAAACTGAAAACTTGATTAAATCCTATAAGTACAAAACTTAGATGCAGTTCCCTAGGTGCATTTGCCTTTTGGTACCGTTCTCTACTCAGAATTGGAATTTCACCTCAGTAATCATGTAATAAACTTCAATTCTGATGGGAAAACAGCACCAAAAGCACATTGATAACTTATGCTGACCTTTCACGAAAACCTTTATTAAGAGGACTACCAAGGTAAAACACCACCAAATGCACCTAAAGAACTAACTCTAAGTTTTCTTCACCCTGTGACCAGAAAACTTGTCCTCTTCATTCAATCTTACACCACAGGAACAAAAGAAGATTTAGATAATCAGAACCCAGTTTTTGAGGTCATTTGCAGACATTCACATTGTTTCTCTCACTGATTATATACTATGTCTGTATAGAGTAGCATAAGACACACACACACACATATATATATACATAACAAACATTGGTCCTGGTAGGTAATTGCAACTCTCCAAAGTAGAAAATAAAAACTAGAATACTGAAAACACCAACTTCTAGAATTGCTCCTCCTCACAAAACAGACATAGGAAATAAAAAAGAGGTTTTGGAGCATCCTCCATTTTCATTTTGCAAGTGATACAAATACCCAAAATAATCAAAGGAAAAAAATGAATATCGAACCCCACCTACTAAATTTTTTTTTCCTCATCAACCAAATAGCAAATTTCAGATTTTTTTACCAACAACAAATTGGAAAATGATGTAATCGTTGCATATAACAACGAGTTTGGTCAAATTGTCGATATAATAATGAATTCCAGACAGTGATAAAAGGAAAAATCAGAGGTGTAACATTTGCATGAAACGAATGAGTCTTATAATATTATGAGCAAATAAACAATAATGAAGAAAAAGAAAAGGATGATATAAATTAATGAGCATAGATAGATTTGAGATCAGAATGAAGAGAAAGTGAAGCTTACGATGAACGAAGGAATCGAAATGGCAGAGTTTGAAATCCACAGACAGAAGACGAACGATGCGAGGAAGAAGGTGGTGACTGGTGAATGGTGATGGTTTCAATGTCCGAATGGCGAATTGGACTTTTCCACCGCAACTACAAAATCTCTTCTTTATTTATTATTTTATTTTATTCGTGTTACCTTAATATATAATTTATGTTCGTCTATTTCCTAATAAAATGTTTTCTACTTTTCTATGTCGTGTTTAGACATAATATTCCTTTCATTCCGACTATCCAACGTATCTCACTGGTCTCGGTTCAAATTTATAAAATAAGTTTTTTTAAAATAATTATATTGAAAATATGATTTTAAAAAAAATAAATTGATTATTACACATTTATTTTTAAATACTTATATATTAATAAATTCATTATAACCTATTTATCTAAAAAATCATCAATAAAAATATCTTAAATTATGTAAAAATTTTAAAATAAAATTGATAAATAATAAATAAAATTTTAATAACGGGTACCGAGACCGATATAAAATTGATAATGACATTCTCATTCCCAACACCAATTAAAAAGTTAAATAATCCCCACATCTATACTTAATCAACTTAGATATGATTAACAACAGTCATGATGAATTCACACAAATACTTATATATACAAATTTTGATGCCATGCCAAGTAATGTCTTATCTTTTTATCTCATTATCTTGATAGAATTATTGTAACGTAGAAAAATAAAATTGAAAATAATTCTCACCTTTATATAATTAAAAAAAAACTAACAAAAAAGGGGTTAAAACTAAAATTTTAGTGTTTGAATAAGTATTTTTAATTTTGGAAATACTACAATAATAAAAAATTTGAAAGGTAAATTTCTTAAATTACAGGATGTTATGTTATTAAGCTCGACTATGTTATGAGAGATATTATTCACTAAGGATATTATTAATTTTTGTACTAATTACTTAAAAAAATGTGCTGACAAAAAAACTTAAAAAATGTATTTAAGATCATTTTTAATTAATTAATGCGATACAAATTTTACATTAACAGTATGTCAAAAATACTATAATTATACATTCATCTTTTTATCAAAACTGTCCAAACAATATGAATCATGTCAAAATTACATTTTAAATAAAAGTATTCAGCCATAAACCAATTTTTAGTAAACTCATTTTTAATCAAAATAAAATTTATAAAACTACGATAAATTAATGAAATCAAGTTTACAAACATTAGTTCGTTGTGACACACATTAAGTCTATTAAAATTTTGATGAGAACTAATATATAAACAATGTGTCTTTCAAATAGTTACTAAAAATAATTTATTCTACAAAATACAACAAAAGACTTAATTAAGTAACAGATATTAAAGACGTGACTATGGGTTGAGTTTAGCCATTTAAGGAAACTTCTTTTCTTGGATGATATCGTCGGCAAAATTAAATGCTCAACCTGGTCAAATATAGGTTAGTTCGAGTCATTGTCACAAAATTAAAACAAGTTTGTTTTTTCTAACAAATATTAAAATAAAGGCTAAATTAAAACAAGTTTGTTTTTTCTAACATATATATGTTTTATCCTTATAATTATGTCTAACTTAAGTTTTACTTTTTATATTTTTTTCATAAACACAGACATTCCTTATAAAAGGAAAAGATAAAAATTGATACTCAGTAATAAACCAAAATAAGTACCAAAAATAAATTTCATAAATAAATAGAGAAACAAAAGTAGTACTATAATTTAACCAAAACAAAAGCTTAAATTTTTTTTATAAAACCAAAATTTTCTTTAGACCAATAAAATGGGTACATAGGTAACTACGTAGTAAGTCCTAACGAACATCTGACACATTCATCAATGTTAGAACTTAGAAGTATGAAAAGAAAATACAATAGAATCGAGAAATTTTTGACCTACCAATAGAAAGGTGACACATGGTGATACTGATGATAAGCATATGACAAATTAGTGTATAAGGAGATAAGAAAGCTAAGGTCCAAACAAGTAATAATTTCTCTTAATTAGGAGAACACTAACATGCATTTAATTCAAACAACTCCTCACTTTCATTTCATGGCTAACTATTCCCACTCTCATATCTGCCAATGTCTGAGTGGCTTGCTGAACTTCCGGCGACATTTTTCAGTCATAATTGCCG
The DNA here is from genome assembly GCF_000004515.6 of Glycine max. Classification (NCBI taxonomy): domain Eukaryota; kingdom Viridiplantae; phylum Streptophyta; class Magnoliopsida; order Fabales; family Fabaceae; genus Glycine; species Glycine max. Next base: position 1,962,279 of record NC_038245.2, read on the forward strand.
AAAAGCGCCACAAGACCGGCCAAGAGTTGGCGGAGGAAGTGTTGTCCTTGGCACAAGGCCTACTCCACCTTGGGCTCACACCTGGTCAAGTGGTTGCCATCTCTGCTTACAATAGGTACCTTTTGTTTTGTCTTAGAATTTTCTTTTACAAGTTTTAATGATGAAGTTTATTTAATCAATCATGCATATAAACCACTTTTCTCAATCTTTGAAGCCCCTTGAGTTATCCCTTTAAAAATATATAAATGACTCTATATTATGTTTCAAACAATTTGTTATGAATGTCACCTCGACAAAAATAAGTAATTTAATGTGGTTCTTAAGTCATGAAACTCATTTAATTAATAGTAATATATTTTAAAAATTATAAGATTGATTTGATAGTTAAAGAAAATTAAGAAAGAGATTGTCATTTATCAATAAAAAAAACTGTAATACATCTTGTTATAAAATTAAATTATTTCATATTAAAAGAATATGAGGGGTGGAACTTTATGTACTTTCTTTTCTGGAGCAAGTACAACATTTGGTTATGCTTCTCTTCTAGTTTCAATTTCCTCCCCCGGTTCCCTTCCGGTGCTATGTGCTGAGAGTTTGAGATGATGATGATGTGGGCACACGAGTCTTTCCTAATTAAGGTCAAACAAAGCAATAAATTTATAATGTGAAATGTCTACAACTACAAATACAATTTTTTCCAACTTCTGATTCTTTTTATAGTTTTTCAAACTTCTGATTGACATTTTTTATTATTTTTTGTTGAACCTGAAAACAAAAGAGGAGCCGACTTATTTATTGAGAATGGTATCAGATTGTACTTGATAATGAAACAATATTAAAAAAATCAATAGGTGTACTGTATTGCTTCTTATCCTTGTCTATAATGGAATGTTTTCGAGATAGGTATATGTATTTATGTCTTACGAGCAATTTCACCTGCATTTTTTTTTCTCTCTGTTAATGCAAAGACTCTGTAATTTAAAATATTAAAATGCTTATTCATGTCTTCCTTGTTTCTTAATATTTCTTATGGGCTTACCCAACTCCCCTAAGAGGCAGTAACTCCCTTGCAACAAATATTGTTGTACTAAGAGAGTGAGAAGTACATGAAATTGTAAACTGTGAAGTAAGGATTTGTTGTTGTTGTGTAATCTATAAACACATGATCCTATCCTATGAAACAATCTAGTTATTGCTAGTTCATCAATGATTTTATGGATGATAGATAAAGTTTTTTTTTTTTTCTTTTTTCAGTGAAAGGTATCTGGAGTGGTTATTAGCCATTGCATTTGTTGGAGGAATAGCTGCTCCTCTGAACTATCGCTGGGTGAGTAATTTTTCTGTAGACTAGATTGCATATCTTTGGCCTTAGTATTTCTTTTGACAAACACCATCATAAAACCATCTTCATGCTAATATGGCATTTTAGAGCCATGTTCAATTGACCTCCTCCTCATTCATTTTGCACATAATTACTCTAGCTCACCACACACCACTTCCTATTTACCTTAATATGTTTTCAGCCTTCTTGTTTTTGTTATTTCATCTAGACATTGTCTTTTCCCACAAACTATATATTTCATATACTTATCATAATAAAGTTATGCTTAACAAGTATTTTCTCCTGCAGAGTTTTGAAGAGGCAAGATTAGCAATCAATGCAGTGAACCCATTGATGTTAGTGACTGATGAGAGCAGTTACGCAAGGTACTCAAAACTCCAGCAAAATGATGTTCCATCTCTGAAGTGGCATATTTTGTTGGATTCCCCTTCCTCGGATTTTACTAAGTGGAATGGTATGAACATTATACACCATTGTAAAAATTATACACGAAACCTTTTTTTTCCCTTGAACGATTCTTGTAACTCACTGCTTTTACTTCTTTGCAGTGTTAACTGCTGAAATGCTTAAGAGGCATCCTGTAAAACTTCTACCATTTGACTACTCCTGGGCGCCTGAAGGCGCTGTCATAATATGCTTTACTTCAGGTTCAAGATTCTCAGTCAGTTTACTCCATTTCCATACTATCTCAAACTATGCACGTGTAATGAATTAATTTGCAAGCTAGATTGAATAATTTACTGGGTCAAATATTTGTTAAAATAGAATTTATATGATTGTTGAAAGTAACTAATGGATGCAATATTTGTTCCCTTTAAGATATAGAAACTTCTTTAACTGAGAGGAATTTACATTTTAAGGTTGATTTATGCGTGCTATGTGAATAAATGTAATGGAGCTGATTGACTTTTTAAGGTACTAAATGAAAAAAAGAGCTGTAAGATTTTAAGTTAAAGTTTGTTCAATAAACTTAAAAATTGTGGCCAATTTGATTTTAGTTCTAGACTTTTAGTAAAAGAAATATTCAATGTTTCCAAAATTTCTGTTTACATGCTAGTTGAAGATAAATGTTTTTGAAAGGCTAGTTGCAAATAATTAGGAGTTTGAAATATATGATTTAAGGAGGTTGCTTTCAACGCCACTGGCATGACTTTTTAGTACTAGTGTATGTGCTACTGTTTAAATATTACTATATGGGTGTTTATTTTTAATCACATATATCTCCTCTTTTTGTTTCCTGAAATTGTTGTGTTCTTGACTCAAGGAACTACGGGAAAGCCTAAGGGAGTCACCCTTAGTCATGGAGCTTTGATCATACAATCCCTAGCCAAGATTGCCATAGTTGGCTACAATGAGGATGATGTATGTCATTCTGTGTTACACAAGGCTATCAATATTAAGATTTTGGATTTGGCTCCTCTTAAGTGAGCAAAGATAAAGTAAGCAATTTCAATCATTGATGAGAAACTCAATTATTGATATCACATTCATGATTTGTTAAGTATGTGCACGTAATATTGATTGTTAATTTTCTCATCAAAGACTGAGATTCTCACTTTACATTCTAAAGTGATTTGCTCATCTCGGATCCCAAGATTTTACAGGCGTGCAAGTTACATGGTAAATCCAGCTGAAACAGCTGAAGGATAATTAAGTTCTCCATGTTATGCCATTTGTTCTGTAACAGGTCTATCTGCATACTGCTCCATTATTCCATATTGGTGGCTTGTCATCTGCCATGACCATGCTTATGGTTGGAGGTTGCCATGTCTTGATGCCAAAGTTTGATGCAGAATCCGCTGTTGATGCCATAGAGCAATATGCGGTGACATCTTTTATCACAGTTCCTGCAATAATGGCTAGTCTGATTTCTATAATTAGGTATATTCCAGTGTCAAATAGGAACTAAACTTTGTCCTTTTTCTGTAACAAAGATTATCACATTATATTTTATCTAAGAGCAATTTAATTTATAAAATAAATTATTGCTAAATTAGCATTCCAATAATTTACCTACTGTAAAACGAAATATTATTTTACCTGCTCAACATATTTCATCACTGTTATCACAGGCTTACTATTTTATACTAAACAATGTCCTAAAGTTGTCATTTTTGTGGGGCAAACTCTGTCTTCTGTGTAAATGTTTTGTTCTCTTACCTTATGTAAAAACCAAGTATCAGAGTTTAGAAATATGTTGTTTTACAATTATTCTTAGTCTTCATTTGACGTTTTAATATATTTAGGCACAAAGAGACCTGGCAAGGGGGAGACACTGTCAAGAAAATTCTTAATGGGGGTGGAAGCCTCTCACATGAGCTCATCAAGGACACTAGCATATTCTTCCACAAAGCTAAACTTATTTCAGCTTATGGTAGGTCTCTCTTATCCCAATGTTGGCTAAAAGAAACTTTATTGACTAATTTTAGATTGTAAAAGCTTACATGTGAAATCACATATACACGAACATATTTTTACATGTAAGTGCTTTTAGGTTGACAGATAGTTTAATCCACAAAATAAGAATAAGAAAACCTGTGCAACTAGCTGAAGAAAAAGATATAAGTAGACATCTAAAGAGAGAGCTGATAAAGAAATACTGGAGAAGAAAGAAAAGGAAGAAAAGAACTTTGAGGGAATTGCCAAATTTGTATCCAACAATCAATAACATAATGAGAAGAAGTAATTTGCAACAGGACCTATGAATAAACAAATTGGAGACATGCTTCAAGTGATCAGTTCAACTGTGAAATGATTGAACGAACCATATTGGAAGCCAAAATCAAATGATATCCTTAATTTCTTATTAAGAGATTAAAGCAAGTCACTGATTATTGAAAGACCTATTAATTAGATGTGCCTAGAAACTGAAATCCTTTGCACCTGTTCCCACTACTTTAATTCCTTCTTTTATTAAGATCCTCCTTTATTCTATGTAGTACTAAAAATGTATGGTAAAACAGAAAGCTGGAGAAGATTAGCTTAACAAAGGAAAAAACAAACTAACAAACAGTTTTAAGTCTACATTGAAGAATGTATGTTCCTGCTTTTTTGCTATGACAAGTCAAACATCTTGCCCTTTTCGCCTTTTTATTTTATTTTTATATGTTTACTCAACACAAGTGAAATTTAAAAAGACAAGAATTTAAAAAGTATGAAGACAAGTGAAATTTGACCTTTTTAAAATTTCTGTGTCTTGTGTATAATAGATGGAAATTTACTGGTCTTATAGTTTTTTGTCTGTTTCATTTATCAAAGGGATGACAGAGACATGTTCTTCATTGACATTCCTGACACTCTATGAGCCAATGCATGAAACAACAAGCCAGTCCCTTCAAGCATTTGGTGTGGCAGGATCAAAGCTCATTCACCAGCAACAAGGTGTTTGTGTTGGCAAGGCTGCACCACATATAGAACTAAAGATAAGTGCAGATGCTTCTGGTCACATTGGGAGAATTCTAACTAGAGGACCACATATAATGCTAAGGTATTGGGACCAAACTCTCACAAATCCATTAAATCCGAATAATGAAGCCTGGCTTGACACAGGTGACATTGGATCAATTGATCATTATGGTAATTTGTGGCTCCTTGGTCGAACAAATGGTCGAATCAAGAGTGGTGGGGAGAACATTTACCCTGAAGAGGTAATAGAAGTGTCACTACATGTTGGCCTTATCATAAAGAACAAATTTAAACCAAAAGAACATGCTGCATTACTACAATTTTTATCCTTAAAAAGGGACACATTTTTTCGTACATTATGAATCATAGTTCTCATATCATGAATAAGACACCAACATAATAAAAAAAGGTTAATGGTACTTACCTTGTGATGCCATTGTTTCCTAGTTAATTCGAATCCATTTGAATGCTTCTAAATAAATTTAATTATAGGATAGAGTCTTCCACCTCTTCTTACTCAAACTTTTTAAAGAAAGCGAAAATGAGACCTACCTTTTTCATGAAGTGTTACAACTTACAATTGTTTATTCCTTTCCATTCATGAAGTATCATGCTTATTCAAACTATAAACTTTTATGAAGAGTTGAAATGTTTTCACCCATCACAAATCCATTCAACTATAGGCTATACTTTTCAAGTATGCTCACTGTGTGATGTCCAATATTCATTGATCACAGGATGGATATTTAAAGACAACATTTCAACCAATGTTTTAATAAAATTTCAGACACATACAAGTAATGTAAAACATTTCTACTTTGCATGTCAGAAGTTCATCGTTTCTTGTTTCTTTTGCTCAGTTAAATGCTTATCTTACTTGGTTTATGGTATTTACAACTCCATAGAAGTGTGAATATATTATTTGTTTGAAGTAGGTTGAGGCAATTCTACAACAACATCCAGGGATTGCAAGTGTTGTTGTTGTGGGAATCCCAGATGCTCACCTGACAGAGATGGTAGCAGCATGTATCCAACTAAGGGAAAATTGGCAATGGTCAGAGCAGTTGTCTGCTTCAAATGAAGAGTTTCTCCTATCTAGAAAGAATCTTTATCAATATTGTTTAGAAAATCATTTAAGCAGGTGTTTCTCTAAAATCCATGTTTGTTAAATATGTAAGATACTACTTTGGTTGAGGGAAGCAAATATGTAGCAGTGGATTAGTGCTGATTTCTTTTGATTCTCCTTTCAGGTTTAAGATACCAAAAACGTTTATTGTATGGAGGAAGCCATTTCAACTCACCACGACAGGGAAAATAAGAAGAGACCAAGTCAGAAAAGAAGTTATGTCTCAGCTGCAATCTTTGCATAGTAATCTTTGAATATACCATACTTCCATTGGCCCTTAAACAACCAATGCATGCTTCAACATATGTTTCTTAATGCCAAAGATGAAGAATGGCTTGAATCCATAATACCAATATTGCAATGATTCCTCAGGTATACGGCCTCATGTGAAAATGTTGATCAATTCATTGAGTGACACATTAATTGAGTACAATTTTGTATCTCTGAAAATTTAGTAACCGCACACATTCTTTCTCCCCCTCTCTTGTTCTTATTCTTTATTCAACATGCTGTCTTCTTCGTGTACTTTTTATTTTATGGGCAATGTTAATTGTTAGTTTGTAAGTTTTAGTTAGTGGAAGAAATCGAACCCTAAGTATTTTTCTTCTTTTTTAATCTCTCAACCTATCTTATATCTCTGTCCACTTTGTGTACTAAACATGTGTTAAACACGTGTTTGGTTCAATTTAATTTTAAAGAAATAAATGCTTCTTTTCTTTTAATTACTGAGAAAAAATTAAAAAAAAAAAGTGATTTTATTTCTCACTTTAATTTTTGTCAAACATACGTTATCTTTTAAACCAAAATAATCAAGGATTAAACAAATGTAAATGATTGTGATTTGTGAACGAAGATGTTAGGATGGACTTAGAGAAACCTAAATAAACCCTTAAACCTAAATAGTTAAAGGACTATGTAGGATGGAGTTAGACATATCTTTTACAAATAAATTAAATTAAATTATAGTTTTGGTTATATTTGTTAGAATAACATAATGTTGACACTTGAATAATTATTATTCATTGATTGACATTATTTAGGATTATATAAGTATATTCAAATTTATTTATCATCATGAATGAAAAATATAAATTTTATGTTTATTCTCTTTATAGCTTTAATGGCAGTCTCTTAGAAACTTTACTGCTAAGTGCTAACTTATACTACTATATATGATAGCAGACATTAAACAAGATAAGCATGTATGAGGACAGATTTGATAAATTTTTACGTATTGAAGCTAAATTGAAAATCCGTGACACATACAAGCACCAAAGTATAAATCTTATTTTCATCGATAAATATTAACTTTTGTTAGGAGATTCGAACCGGCGAAATATAAACCTTATTAGTTGCTATTGACAAAAATACAAACACTGCATGGTTCATCGTAGTCGCTTAGTCACTTGAAAAGTTATCCTCATATAATACTAGCACATTGAACCTCGGATTCTGTCATTCTATCACCCAAAAAAGCTTTGTTATCCTCAGAAACAAAAAAAAAAAAAACTTTGGATTCCATAGCACGTTGGATGATGGCACATTGGCACCTCTCGAAAAGTTTGGCATATATTCATGGATTTGCAAAAACGTTGTATGATGGCAACTCTCACGAGGTGCCTTTCAACCTTTTCGGCTTTTCAATTTTTTCCATTCCTTTGCGATTAAGGATAGATTGTGATGGAACACTCCCTGTTAAAAAAATGTAATCCAAAATACTCCAACTTCATCTTCCTATTTAATTTTATAGAAATGTTGAATAAAAAGTAAATACATTAATTTATAACATGTTTGGTTTAAGGAAGGAAGTGAACAAAAATGAAAAGTGTGATAATATGTTAGATACTTGGATTGTTTGGTGTGTGAGCAACTAATAGGAAAGTAAACAAATATGTATATAAAATAATATAAATCTCTTTAAAAAATGAAATGTAACATAGATAAGACTACTTGTGTTTTTTTTTTTAATCTAAAATAACCTTCTTACTTGATTAACTTTTCAATTTTGAAGGAAGTCATCTCTGGATATGACTCTCATCACATGTTTATTTTCTTTTCTTTCTTTGTTAAGGTCCTTTCAAACAATGAAAATAATCATTTTTTTTATAGTTTGCATTCCTTCCTACTAATTAAGGATGTTTGAATTAAAGTTTGAAAACTTTTAGATCTTCTCACCGAAAATCCAAAACATATTCTAAATCTTTTATTCTCCTTTTCACTTAAACAAAAAGACCATTAATGTCAGGAAAGATTTGTAGGAGGGTTTAGATTATTCTAAAAACTACTAGTAACACATTATTTTGAATATACTTCGGTAGTGACTGATATTTAATTTATTAAAATTAATTATTTTTATAAATTTCACTTCTTTATTAAAGGTGTTAGTGGATGGGTTGTGATAAATTGATCTATTTAAATATTCTTGAAATTTGTAAATTTGATACAGTCAATTTTATGAACTCAAAATGACTTGATCAAGACCAAACAACATTTAAGACAATACTTAATTAACCTGACTTGTTGACAAGATATATTAATCTTAACATCATATATAACTAAATCATAGAATTAAAGATTTATGCAATCACAATTAAGTTATACTACATAATTTACAATATAAGATAAATTATATTGATATAATATAATATTAGACAAAACATTATTTATTAAATTAATAAATTATATTATCAATCCATAATTAAAGAATTATGCTTCTTTAAAAGAATATATAATATTAGTTCAGGTTGAGATGACTCAAAGTATAGCATGAAGTTATCCTCAAAATATAAGATATTGTTTCTTAAACACAAACCTATAAAAAGTTCCTTAATCGGGTTAGATTGGTGAGACAAGGCCATGAGCATCCCCACTTCCTACCTAGTAAATCTCTTATAATTTAATAAATTTTAATTAATAGTAATAAACAATATAAAAAAATATTAGATACTATGTTGATAAAATCCTTCTTTCCTTGAAGTTTTTGTAACTATAAATTACATAAATTATATTAATAATTATATTTCATTTTTCTTTGATTTAAAATGATTATTTTTTTTGTGTGAACCAAGGCATTGGGTGAAAATCAATGATTATTTCTTTAATGTATTGAAATCTGTTTAAAGAATTGATATATTTTAATATATGTTTTTTTCCATACACACAAATTATAAATCATACTCATAACCACATGATTAAGAAACAATTGATTAGTTTTTTTTTTACTTTGTGACTTCTTGCACTTTTTTTTTTATAAAAAAACAACACATTTTTTTCTTATTTTTAAATGAAAGTCAAACACAATTTTTTTAAAAATAAAAGTAACAAAAAAAGATATCAATGTACTGTGTAAAAAAAAAACTAAGTGTAGCATCACTAAATTCATAAAAGTTAAACATTTTTTATTATATATAGATGAAAATACGGTGTCATGTATGCACGTGGTATGAGTCGGTCCTGATAATAATAGGTTGATATCATATCACATGTGTTAGGTACAACATGGGACACAACAATTTGTATTGACATAGAATATCTTCTTTAGTGTATAAAGATGAAAATATTTTAAATACTATCATTTGGACCTTATTGTCTAACCCATATTAGGCACGACTTGACTTATATCTAAATTTTTTTAATAACATATGTCAAGTTTGTTTGTAAAGAAAAAACTTATTAAAAAAGCTAAGTTTTAGATCTGGTAAAAAGATTATTAGGAACCGTTTGAATGATTGTGAGTTTTTTATTTTTTATTTTCAAATATATTTTCAAAATAAAATATGTTTGATAAAAATAGAGTTGAGATAATTTTTTTAACTTAATTTTAAAATATTCTTACATTTGTTTTGAAAACAAATAAGAATTATAAATTTAATTTTTAATTTTAAAAAATTACATTCTTATATTTAAAAATGACTCTTAGAAATATCACCACTAATATATTATTATTATTATTATCATTGTCATCATTATTTTGCACATGAATACTATCAATCATAATTGTTACTAGAATTACCACTACCAACAACATTGGTATGTCACCAAAATCAAACCAAAAAATTATTAAGGGATGAAAATTTAACACTTAATAAAAAAGGGGTGAAGAAAAAATAAAGGACATTATTTTCTTTTAAAACTTGAAACGCGAATAGTTAATTTGTTTAAAAAAAATTAAAGGGAAGCAAAAGTAAAAATAGATGTTGAAAAGAAAAAATAATGAAAAATATAAATGTGTGATATTCTCAACCTATAATTGGTGGGTTGTCTCATAAGCAAATAAAATAAAATACATAAAGTGACTATTAGAAGAGGAAGGGCGATGGAAAAAAAAGTTGCCTATAAATGTTAGGAAGTTTTTGCATTTTATGGGGGCGGATACCCCTGTAGTATTGCACTTAGTTTTTTTCTTGACCATCTTTATCATTATTGACATGGTTATGATTATCACTAGGTATTGTTATTGTCATTATCATATTATAAAAATATATTCTTAAATTAATTTTAATATAATTAAAACTAAAAAAAGAAGCTCTTATTTATTTGTTAAAAAACAATACATTATCATTATTTTGTTGAGTTAAATTTTTATTATACTATTTTAAAATTATATACTTATTAACTTACTTAAGAACTTAGACCAATTAAACTAAGTGTGACAATCTTTTCAAATTTTTTATAAAATATAGTATTTCTTTAAATTAGTCCAAACTTTTGGAAAATGAATTTTTTAAATAATACTAATGGTAATCAAACTTTTTTTGTGTTGATGTTGGGTTGAATTAATAAATAATGTGTGACACAATATAATAGTGATAATAAAAAATTATTAAAAAATAGCAATAAGTTAATGATAATGTGATACACTTATTATTAGATCAGATTCAGAATTACATCTTAAAATTCACCAGAAATCAGGCAGTGAAATTTTACTGATTTACCCCTCCAAAAACTTTTTCTCCCAAGTTGGGAATTGAAATTTGAGACATAAGCCAACAGAATGGAACATGAGGATAATGCTGGTGGGCATGATTGTTAAACAAATAATTGCTATGCATGTCTTGTGGGACACTTGATTGGTACGTTGGGATTTCTTAATTTTTTTTTTCTGGTCACCATTTTCTTTGCAATAATTAATTAACAAAATATTTAGTATGCCCTTTCTCTCAACTTGCCTTCTCAAGATAGTATAAAATGGAGCACATCTAATCTAACTACAAACATTTATATACACGATGCATAACTTCTATAATATGATAAAGAACCGTTATCCAATAGAAGTGTAGAACATACTTTCTCATTTCTTCCAAGCATTCTCATAATTAAAATCAAACCTTACTGTGACTTAAGATTGGATTGCCACTTTTTTCATTACTAAAAAAAATATTGATGTATTTAAATTTGTTTAGTATAATTTGAATCACGATAAAAGATTATGATATCAATAACGGAAATATTATTTTCACGATAAACAAAATTATAAAAATGATTATTGAAAGTTAATAAACTATTTTTAGTTAAAATTTTCATTTTATTTTCTACAGTTAATTAATTAGTTAATTATTTTGTTCACAAAGACAACTAGTACAAATAATTTTTATATTTTTTGTGTTTTTATTATAAAATATGATTTTCTTAAAATCAAATGAAACAAATTAGTTTAAAGACATTTTTATCTCTTATATATAAATATAAAACTTATTTTGTATAGTTTACATCTTAAAATAAACTACTTATTCACAATCAGTCTAAACACACTTATTTTCACAACTTAAAGATATTTCAATTGACTTTAAGTATTGAAATTGGCTTCATTTTTTGTTTTAACGACAAGTGTTTTAGTGACAAAAATGCTTTAAATATACTTTGAACTTTGAAGGGAAAAGGATAAGCATGGGTTGCTAGACAGCTATATAATGACTATCACTTTCATTTCTTCCCAAAAAAACATTTCTTCAGATGGAATCCAACCAACGAATCGCAACGAACAAAAGTATAATCAAATTTTACAACTTTAGTTAGTCAATGGCCATATACAAACAAAGTGGGCAACACATATTCTCTATCACTTTAACTTTTATTATTATAATGAAATGATATATAATCTAATGAATTTAATTAAAAATTTGATTCACTTTAATGTGAGTTTCTTTCATCTTTCAGCTAAGTATTCCCAATAGTTCTTGTAACAGAACTGATATCCTTGTCACCTTATAGACAAGAGACATTATTAAGAATTACTTTTTTTCGTGATATGATGCTTAACATATTCTTATTTATAAGTATAATTCGTTTGTGTTATATTAAATAATAAAACGTCAGAATTAACTTTTATAATTATTGTGTATCATAAATTTATTGATTTATATAAAATTTGTTTAAAAGTTATATTAACATTAATTATTGTGTATGATAATGTAATTTTTTTACACTATATATCCACTAAACTCTTAATTTTGAGTAAATTCAAAATTTGTCCTTGAAAAAATTGAAAGTAAATAATTTTATTTTTTAATAACTTAATTTTTATAGTTATTCAATGTTAAATTGTTGCGTATGTATGTACGGTAATAATTTAACTTTTATAATAATTATATTAAAATAATTATGCTTTTTTATTGGTTGATAATGTAATTTTTTATAAATATTATATGTATTTTTTTTATAAGAAATAATCCTCTTCAAGATCGTTGATTAAGTTGAAAATAAAATGTTCTAATTTTCTTTATAATGAGTATTTAAATATAATATTTTTTAAGGAAAAGTACTCAAATATACGTATGTATTGTAGATTAAAATATATAATTTGGAAGATGAGATGAGTACGTTTGCTTTGTTTTCTATTTAAATTTCAATTACCAAAGTATTTTTTAATAGGTTTCCTAGTTTTTTTTACGTACATAATATGTTCCCTAGTTTTAAAAATTTGAATATGAAACATAGAAATTGTTTTTACAAATCTTTAAAAATAAGAAACAAACTGAAAACAAGATAGGCGACAAATTCATAATTAAAAGTAGGATATAAAATAAAAATAAAAAATATTTTCTCAAGGTAAACAAATGCATTTTCTCAATTAGACTTCTTTTTTTGTTTTTTTCCATTTGGACTACATTTTGCATGCATACTATCCTCACGACTAGGCAACAAATTTCTCCCAATTATTTTAAGTTACTCTTATTTTATCTTTATTTGAATACTTTATATTTTTAATTACTTGTTTATTTCAAACTACTTGTTTTAAAATTAAATTTCAATAATATTTTTTTGGAAAAAATCATATATAATTAAAAATAATCTTATATCACAATTTAAGTTATTCATTATAAATTTAAAATATAATTTATAGATCTAAAATACTTATTTATTATAAATAATATAAATTTATATAATAAAAAATATTTTTGTTACAAATTTAATTATATAAAATCAACATTTTTCAGCACATCATACAAATTAAAATATCATCAAAGAGTCTAACTCTTTTGTTCAATAAAATGAGTTGTTCTAAATCCCTATATCAAAACATATCTCTCATCAAATACTTATAAAAATATTTATAGATTATTCATTAATAAAATCATAACATTGTTGATAAAAACTAAAATACCAAATTATAATATTCCAATAAATTAATTTTTTTTTATATTGATATAAATGGTTAAGAAAAGTGAAGTCAACTTACTGCTAAAAGTAATTAATAATAATAACGAGCATTATTAATAATTAATAATAATGAATACATAGGGTATTATTGAGATGGTGACCTTGTAATTTCGTGGTTAACCGGGGGTGTATTTTACCTACCCGTCTCCCGCTCTTAACCAAAATCTCTCTTTGTAGCTGCAAACTTTTCCACCTTCTTCTTCTTCGTCTGCTAAACCCTAAAAAAGACCACTACCACAATTCAACCCTGCCTCCTCGTACACTCGTGTGAATCTCCAAACATTTTTCCTGTCGCCTCGGGATTCTCCAACACCTTCTTTTGTCCGCTAATTCAACCTCATACGCGCCCGCACACGATTTTCTTGTAAGTTTCTCATGCCCTTCATTCTCTCAGTTTTCAACTGCTTCTAGAACCTTTCATCTGCATTGGACCTTCAGCTAAATGCCGCTCAATCTTGATTTTTTTTTACTCTCCCTCAAATTTCAGCTCATGGGTCATTTTTGGTTCAGAAATTTACGTTAGTGAAAGGATTTTTTATTCTGTTTCATTGTGTTTGTTATTGAATTCCGCCTCAATGATTTTGGAAGTCTATCACAGTCAAAGGGCATGAGTGAAGTTTTGATTTTTTCTTTCTTTCTGGGAAGTGGGTCATAACTCTCACAGTACCATTTTTTGTTTGATTTCAAAATTTGAATCATGTCTTTTTTTTTTTTGTTTTTTGTGCAACTTTTTTTTTCTGGCTCTGTATGGTAATTTTATTAATTGTTTTGGGTTTCCTACTTTGGCAGGTGGTGTGTAAGATTTAAGGGTTTGTTTTGAGCTTTTGTTTTGAATGGACCCAAATTGCTGATTCTTGTTTATAGAGGGAAAAAGTGGCAATGGAGAGCTCTGCTGCTATGGAGGGTGGTGACAGGATTTACGATAATGGTAAAGACGATGCGAGTGTGGGCGATCACTTTGACATACTTAAGGATATGGACTCCTTTCTGGAGGACCTCGATGAGCGGTTGACTATATCTAGGATGGTGAGTGACTCTGTCATTAAGGGCATGGTTAATGCTGTTGAGGACCAGGCGGCTGAGAAAATTGCTCAGAAAGAATTGGAGGTGGTTGGGCTAAAGAAAATGCTAGACAGGTTTCGTTTGGGTTCAGATGAAACTAAGACATTCTGGTCTTTGGTACATCGTCATGAACCTGATGAAGCTGCTATGCATCAGTTTCCAGATAGTGTTGTAGGGCATGACAGATGTATAATGTCTGTAGATAGTCTTCAAATTGCAGTACATGAGCAGTTAAATCAGCTCGGGAAGGAAGTAAATAAAATTAGGGGGGCTAGTTCCATCAGAAGAATTAGTTCAGGTTCTGATTTGGTGGGTTTAGGTGGTATTCTGCAGGAGAATATGCCGGAAAAATGGATTTATGTCGATAAAGCTTTTGAAAGCCTTAAAGATACCCTAGACACTTTCTGCAGAAGGATGGAGGATATGGATCAGTTATCAAGGGCATCGCTTTCTGAATGGCAGCAGGAGCAGGACTTTCGTTCAGAAATTGAACGGATGGTGATCGGCAATGGTATCTGGGGTTTGCAACAGAAGTTTGAACAGAAACTGTTGGACCTCTATGACTCTGAAAGTAGAAATTGTTTTAACCAATATAAAGAGATCTCAAGTTTGCGTCAGGAATTGGATGCAATTTTTAAAACACTATCTGTTTCTGAAACTGGGCACCTTCTTTCTCATGGATCCTTGGAGAATACTGAGGAATGGTGTCATAATAAGAGGGTTGACCATTTCCACGTGAAGCTTTCATCAGAACCTTTATCACCCTCAACTATTGAAGAAAATGGCAAACAGGAGGAGTCAAATATTAACAAGCCTGAGAATTTGGATTCAGCCTCACTAAAGCACATGTCTAAAGAAGATTTGGTTACTTATATTACTAAAATGAGAAGAAACCATGAATCTCAGGTGCAAGAGAAGACTGAAGAGAATTTTTGCCTCAGGCGGGAACTTTTGAATTTGAAAGAAAGAGGTTCTTCTTTTCCATTGAAGAAGGACAAGGAGTTTGAGCTGTTGAAGAAAAAAATCCCTGATGCCATCTCAAAATTGAATGAAATCCTTGATGAAAATGAGAAAGTACATCAATTCAGTGAAAACATTGAATCTCTTAGCAGTTTAAAGGATAGATTGGACTTCTTACAATCGGAGAATCATCAACTGAAGGACACACTATCAGATAAGAAGAAGGAATTTAAGAGTCTATCTTCCCAGCTTTCTGCTTCTGTGGAAAAATTGTCACAGCAACAACTGACACAGAAAAATTTGTTACAAACCATTCAGAAGCTTAAGGATGATATAGAGGATGCACATACTCAAGTTTCAATAATTCAGGATGTATATAAATGTTTCTTTGAAGATATTGTGAGTGAGTTTAGATGCAGCACTGAAGAATTACATATGGAGAATAGTTTCATGCAAGAAATATATGAAGTAATATTCAAAGAAGCTTCCCACAGTGCTCAAGCTTCTAGTGGGTTGGGAATTGAGGAAGCTGAAATGGAGTCAACTATTTTGCAAGGGCAATTAGATATTAATCATATTATATTTAAAGAAACATTGGTGAATGCAGGTGAAGCATTAAAATTGGAAAGTGCTGAGAAAGAGAAACTAAAATATGAAATGCTTATGATGAAATCAGTAGTGGAGGAAAAGGAAAAGTTAATCCAAGGAATAGTAGATGCTTTGGTTCTAGAAAAACAAAAAACGGAGTCTGCCTCTGAACAGCGTAACAGTTTAAGAGCTGAGATAGTTCAGCAACATAAATTAATTGCTGAGAAAAGTAAAGAATTGGATGTCACTAAGGGTAACCTGGTGGCAGCTTTGAAGGAAATTGAACAAGACAAGGAGCAAGTGCAAGAGCTACGTCAAAATCTTGAACAAAGAATGATCAAGCTTAAAGAAACTGATGAAGAAAAAAGAGTGCTTTGTGCTCTTACACAAAAGCAACAAGAAGCACTAAAACTGATTGAGGCAAAAGAAAGGGAAAGCAGGAAGCAAATGGAATCAACCATTAATCTCATCCATAAATTGTTGGCAATGATTACTGATTTTGAAGCTAGAGTAAATAAAGATATTTCAAGAAATTGTTTGAGGTATGCAATAATTGTGTTGAGGTCCTTTTTTTATTTATTCAATATCACATTAATTTATGATAAACCACCGTATCTATGATTGTTTCTCTGTTTTAAGCTATTTTATGTGGTCTTCTATTGATGTAAGTGTTTAAGCTTATGTGAACCAGCAAGTACATCAGGTGTGCAATTAGCTTTGGATTATTCTGAATGTGATGTGCATCTAATTGATTGAAGGAATAATTTGGTCAATCAACTTCGATATTTTTTGTTTTTAAACCCTTTTTTGAATTTTTAAGTCAAATATAAATCTATTATATGTACAAGAAAAACTTATCATGTGAACACTAAAGATATTTGTTAAAAGTTTATATTTGATTTCAACTTGGTCTTGTTAACTGTTAATGCCCTGAAAATTGTGTGAAAAAACCAAAATGCTTCAATTTCATTTCCTTATATGCAACAAGCAGTTTTGAATTGAAATTTTGTTATTTTTTAAAATTCAGTTTAAAATCCTTGTGGTGATTTGGCCAGAAACATGTCACATATGTAATAATCTTTGCAGGCTTGAAAACATGAGATCTGAGTTCCATTGGATCAAGAACAAAGCCAATGTACTTAAAACCATGGGTATGGTGTACAAGCAAAAGCTAGAAACAAAATCCTCTGATCTCTCAAAGGCTGAAGCAGAGGTATGTAATCAGAAACATTATTGTTTTTTATTTTTTTGTCCTGCTATTGGAAACATTGCACAGTTATGTGTTTCTGAATCTTACTTTATGTTAATGTTAATAACTACGTAACCTGTTGTTGCTCCAATGCATGCTGATGCAATTGAATATCATTATTAGGTAGTGTTTGTGGACCTACAAGGAATTAGTTTAGGTGCAAAGCAGCTCTAGCGTCTAACTACTGATGAGAATGTGAGTTAAATCTCAGGGAAGCAAAAAGCTATTGGAGAGGTCATGTAACCCTCGTGCCCTCATGGGCAAAAAAAAGTCTCATGGGTGGTTCAAATGGGTTGTACTTGTGAGGACACCTAGTGATATATCACCACAAGAGAGAGAGAGACTGTCGAAAAAAAAAAAGTATATTGCAAATCAAGACCTGTGTATGAGTGTAGCCTTTTAGGTTTATGTTGAAAATTATGGTGAACCAAGACATAGAGCTAATTCCCAACTTGAATAGATATCTGGACTTCATGAGAACATTATTTTCATTTTTAACTAATTTCTATTTTAATGCTCCAGTCTTGTAATTGAGGCCACTTATATTTGATCTAAAGTACTTACATTGGATATTTACTTGAGTTTCAGGTTGATCTTTTGGGGGATGAGGTAGATACTCTTCTTAGCCTCCTTGAAAAAATATACATTGCGCTTGATCATTATTCACCTATACTGCAGCATTACCCTGGGGTGAGAATCTGTCCCTTTCTGCATATTTGTTCTTTGTACATAATTGAGGTGTGTATAATGTCGGTCATATGATTTGCCAATGTATGTGATACTATAAAGATTCTATTTATCTTCCTGATCATTTCTCCTTAGGAATGTAAAATTATTTTGAGGATATTAAAAGCAACTATTCCTTTTTGTGTTGAGACAATGAATACTTGACCTAACTCCAATGAAGGAAAATCCCAAAAGTTTGTCTTTTAGGTTTTGGAGATTTGAAAATCTAGCAATTATTTCATGCGCATAATATGAGTTTTTTTTGTTATAAAACATTGCATGTTATGTAGCTTGGACTTGGAATGGGAGTTTTTTTGTTTATAACATACATGGGAATCCCTCATTCCATGAAATGAACATGGAATTGAATCACAACTATGTGTATCAAATATGATATGAGAGAATATTTGGACAAGCTGTCAGTGTACTATCACCGCCGCAGGTGTACAAGTAGAACTGTGTAGACTGTAGAGGGAGCGTACTAACTCAATCCCACCATCCAGCTAAGAATTGTGTGTGATTAGATTGTTACAGATGAAGCTCCACGCGGAAGTTTTTACTGTCCAATTAGTCTTTCTCCTTGTAGAAGGTTCATTGAGTTGATTTTATATTCATGAATAAAATATAGTGTGTGCTATTTGATCTCCATAAGTTCCAAACTCCCAATATAAAACTTTTTCAATAATTATCCTTCAATTTTGCAGATTATTGAGATTCTGGAGCTTGTAAGAAGAGAACTGACTGGAGATTCTAGAAAACATGTTTAGTTGTATGTTCTGGCCAGGTAAATCAACAGACACCCTGTTGACTCAATGTATCTTTCCATGCTCTGGATTTGTAAAACCCAGAAGCAGTGATAAGGAAATCATTATCTGCAAACCCCCCACATGATCATTGATCAACCACACTGGATGTGAAGAATTGCAAGTAATTTTTCAGGGAGCACCGTCATAGTGTTAATTGGTTCGTTTTTTCCTTCTCTCTATTAGCTTCATCTATACAGAGATCAGAGATGCTAGAGTTGTGGTAGCTGGATTTCTTTTTCAATTTTTTTTTTGGGTTCACCATGTCTATAACTGCAGAACAGTGGCTATGCTATTTCATAAATTATTTTAGTCCATGCTGTCCTCTGTTGAATAACTATATTGAGGGGCTATGTGCAAATTGATCCACTTGCTTAAACCTTCTAATGAATACAGGTAACAAGTTGTACTGTTGTATACACAATATAGCAGCTGGCTGATGTGTAGCTGCTTGGTTTTTGTTCTCCTGAAACATAGTTTGAGGAAAACAGCAACAGAAAAGAATCAACAACTTGTGCAGTTGCTAACACACCGTTTTTACCATACATGAATGCTTTATATCATACTAGGACACAAATTTGCCTCCCTTCTTTGTAATGAATAGCTTTTCTACATGGGCTAATAACATTTGTACATGTTATTTTGTGTAATGAATTTCTAGATGGCTTATTGATAGTTTTGCTTTTTAGGCACAAGTGTATGATATTCTTTTGCATTCAGTGAATTGTGTTTAACAGGGTTTTTACATGATCAACCAATTACAAGTTTGGTATGAGATGCTTTCATCTATTTTTAATTACTTTTTCTTAACAGAGGATTGTGGAGGATAAAATGATTTTTATAGTCAAGTATGTGCAGAGGATGAAATTTTAGAAAAAAACTCTTATCTGACTTCTAATTTTTAAAATATATAGAGATATACAGGTAGTTTTGTAGGAATACTTTTAGAATTTAATTGTTCTTTTAAACCTAATGATTTAACGTTTTATCAGAAAGGGATAATATACAAAATTCATATAAGGTCTTGTTGCAACATGAGAGGAGTATTTATAATGTGTAACCTTTATCACTTAGGGTGTGTTTAGTAAGAGAGGGATGAAAAGGAATGAAAGTATGGAAAATGAAAAAGAATGAAAAGATATGAAAGATAATGTAAAGTAAAGTGATTTGGTAGAGATGAAAGAATGTAAAAGCGATGAAAATTTTGAACTAACGTAATTTGATAGTTAAAAAAATAAAAAATAAAATGGACAAGGAAAGATAAGGATTATGCATTTTTGCATCATGAGTTAGACATGGGTTGAAGGTGTGAGAGACTCATTTTCATATCTCCTTTTTTCTGTCACTTTTCTATGTCTTCTTCAACATTATGTCTCTTATCTCTCCTTATTTTTATTTCATTTCATCTCATTTTTTTAGTGAAAGTTTTATTTCATAGGACTCACCTTTTTTTGAAAAATTGTACTTTCAATTAACCTCTAACAAACATCTATCTTATAATATTTGTTCTTACATCACCTCAATTCAATTGGATCTCACATTCTCCCTTTTAAACCAAACACCCTCGTAGAGAAGAATGGATGTTCCAATATTTGTCCTACAAAATCAGGATACGTACTTGTACTAAATATTTAATGTTTTTTTTTGTCAATATAACTTGAATTTCATAATAATATAGCAAATGCTTGCCTTATCTTTTTATTGTGTCCAATTATTGAACCTAAAACTTTATATATCCTAGACTTAAATAATGTATGTACGAGTCTTAATAATTTTTTATTAATAAATCAAATCAGTTACTTCGTCATTAAAAGAGACTTATACCTTATTAATATTTAGTGTATGGAAAAAAAAACGCCACTAACAAGTTTTATTATTGATTGAGAAAAATCTTTCATTATCAATCAATACCTTTATTGTTGATTGATGGGCTAACTAGCTTATTATAGATCCTTAAACCAGTTAAATATTGTCATTCTCAAATTATTGGCTTTTGACCATACATACGATTCAACTTTGTATAATGACAAAATTGAAGTGTAATTAGAAAAATTAAAATTCTATTCTTAATCATACATAAAAAAAACACACAAACCATAATTATTTGTGTCATCTTAGAAAAAAAAAATCATATATTGTGTATTTCTGATCTTTGAAGGAGATTAATAATAAATACCTTATATCAATATCATGCTAAAAAAAATTGTTGAAAAATGATTTATCAAAAGAAATAAAGTTCATTTTAGTATCAAATGAAAAATAGTTTTAATAGAAAAAAAAGAAAATAAAGAAATGCTCGCAGAGCCAATGTATCTGGATACTAACGATGAATTCGATGGGTTTTTTTTTTTTTTATAATGATGAATTCGATGTTGATAAACAAGGGAAACACAAATTTTTTTTTGCAATAATTTAAAAGTATAGGGTGTAATAATAATATAATATATGTAGCGTAGCGGTGGTTGCGGTGAAGATAAAATTAAAGTGTTGAAGTGGTGGCAAAATAAAAGGACCCTAGAGGGGTACTGTGAGTACGGAATAACATAGGGCAGTGCAATGCAGTACATGGTTGGTTTACAGAGATTGAAAAAATATCATTAAGTGATTAATTTAAATGATACTGAATTTAATCTTGTTAAATAAAAGTCTTGTATTCAAATTTTAAGAATAAAATATGGTTGAAATAATTTTATTAAAGATTATTAATCAGCTTTTTTTATAAATACTAATTATCAATAAAACTGATAATATGTTGTAACCAAAAAGAGAGATTGAAAAAAGGAAGGAAGGTTAGTTTGGGAATGGGGATGCGACAATTGCACAACTCATCATGTGCCAGACAATGCCATGTGACCCACCTCACATCACAATCACAAATAATGGATTATGGAACCACCCTTTCATTACTACCTCACGCTCTTGCCTATACATTTATTATTATTTTATTTTAAATCAAATACTATTTCATTTATAAAATATTCTTTTAATCTTCTGATTTATTAGAAAAAAAACTCTAACTATTTTAAAGTTCAATTGAAAAATAAATTAAATCCAAAAAATTAATTTTATTAAAAACTAAATTTAAATAATATTCAACCAATTTAATCTTAATTTCATTATACTATTTATATTCAACCACTTGATTTATAAAATATTCTTAAAAAAAACAAATAATAATACATGTCAATAAATATTTATCCAATGGATTAGCATCAAATTTATATACTACAACTAGAAGGATTGCTATGATAATATAAGATTTCTTTGTTTTCACCTATATTGAACAAATCTACTCAAAATGACTTATTTATGATTCCTTTTCTTAATTATTATAAAAAAATATACTCAATCAGAATTTTCACGATACGTACAACTTTTAAATTAATAATTATAAAAATCAATAATCTTATTATATATAACTATTTGTACTTAGACAATAAAGTAAAAAAAAAAAAACAGTACATTAGCTATTTTCTTCACAATTTAATAAACATTCGATAATAAACAATGTAAATTAGATCGTTACAAAAAAGTTTAACCTAAACCTTTTAGACGTCAAATCAAATCAAGGGAAAATTTTGCTCCTGTTACCAATTATGGCACATAAGTTAGAAGAAGAATAAATAAATAAAGATAAAGTACCAATTAAATAGTCTCAGAATCTTGGCTTATTGTAAAAGATACAAAAACCAAGCACACAGATGAAATGCAGTTTTTCCAATCTGTTTCCAACCACACCCATGTTCTGATTTCCTTGTTTGTTTATTCAGGAAAGTGCCCATTTTGGGTGACATCTCTTATTTTTTTCTAGTATTTTTCTCTGGATGATATCACAAACTTAGCTAAGTTCTTGGCTTTTTTGTCATTCATAGTGCATTGCCACTCCTTTTGCTTTGGTCCCTTTGCCCCTTCTTCAACTTCAGATCTGAGTTCCTTGCTGTGTTGCGTTTGTTGCAGAGATTGACTTGATTGTGTTCAGCAAAAGCTGGAGGTGGGTTTTCCTTTTTCATCTCTTTGTATTGTAGTGTCTCCCATGGTGTGGAAAAATGGACGTTCACATGCCCCAGAAGATTGTTTTTGCCTAGTTTCCCATAAAGGCTTCAACTTTCATGCTTCCTTGTTCAAGATCTTGGAAAATACGAGGTTGTTTATGTGATTGGGAAGTGTTGGCTTTCTGGGTCTGTGTTGTTTTCTTTTTCTCTGTCTGTTTTTTTTAGCTTCCCCTTGACAAATTTTGCTTCTTTTGTTAAACAAGATAATTCAAAGGTCTTGTTGTTGGTGGAACTGTTACAATGGGGAGTGTTCTTGGGGAGGGACACTTTGTTGTGCTGCTTTTGGTGATGGTGTCTTTGACAGTGAGCACTGTAAATGGTCAACCAAAGTCTATTCTCTTGAATTGTGGTTCAGATTCTTCTGTGAATGTGGATGGTAGGAGATGGGTGGGGGACATGGCCACTGATAACAATGTCACCCTAAGTTCCCCTAGTGTTGTTGTTTCCACTTCTACATCAAGTGGCAGTTCAATCTATGATTCTCTCTATAAAACTGCCAGGATTTTCAACTCTCCTTTGAATTACACATTCAAAGATGTTCAGGGAAACTACTTTGTTAGGTTCCATTTCTGCCCCTTTGAGACTGATGACTACAATGTGAATGAGTCCTCATTTGGTGTTGTGGTCAATAGTCTGAAACTGTTGTCAGAGTTTGATGTTCCAGGCAAGATATCCCACAAGAATATGAACTTGCTGAATTCTGGAAGGAATGCTAGTTCATTGTTCTTGGTCAAGGAATATATTGTGGCTGTCAATGGGGATATGCTTTTGATTGAGTTTGTTCCAACCAGAAGCTCCTTTGGCTTCATCAATGCCATTGAAATTGTCCCAGTTGCGGGTGAGCTTTTTGCTGGCTCAGTTAGTAGAGTTGGTGGAAGTGGTGGAAACATGAATTTGCCGGGACGAGGGATGGAGACTATGTATAGGTTAAATGTTGGTGGTCCTGAGATTCAGTCCAATCAGGATCATGATCTTTGGAGAACTTGGGAAGTGGATTCTGGCTATATGATCACAGAAAATGCTGGTTCTGGAATTAAGAACAGTTCTAACATTACATATGCTTCTGTGAATGATACTGCGGTGGCTCCTCTCCTTGTCTATGAAACTGCAAGGGCAATGTCCAACACTGAAGTCTTGGACAAAAGGTTCAACATGTCATGGAAATTTGAAGTGGATCCCGACTTTGATTATCTGGTCCGTTTACATTTCTGTGAGCTGGTTTATGACAAGGCCAACGAGAGGATATTTAGGATCTACATAAACAATAAGACAGCTGCAGATAATGTTGATGTGTTTGTGCGCGCGGGAGGGATGAATAAAGCGTATCACCAGGACTATTTTGATCCTGTGTCGCCGAGGATTGACACTGTTTGGGTTCAACTTGGTCCTGACACGGCTGCTGGTGCTGCAGGAACTGATGCTCTCCTGAATGGTCTGGAGGTTTTCAAGCTTAGTCGAAACGGGAATCTTGCCTATGTGGAGAGGTTTGACTTAGGTGGCAATTCAGGAAACAAATCAAAAGCAAGAGCTATTTGGGTGGGAGTTGGAGCAGGTGTAGCTTCTGTAGCTATAGTTGCACTTATAGTTGGTCTTGTTTTCTGTTTCTGTAACGGCAGGAAGAAACAATCAAGTGATACCAAGAACAACCCTCAGGGTTGGAGACCATTGTTCCTCTATGGAGGGGCTGCTGTGAACAGCACGGTTGGTGCGAAGGGATCAGCAGGTACTCAAAAGCCTTATGGATCTGTGGGCTCAACAAGAGTTGGCAAGAAGTTTACATTGGCAGAAATCAATGCTGCGACTAACAACTTCGATGACAGTTTGGTAATTGGAGTTGGAGGCTTTGGTAAGGTGTATAAGGGGGAGGTTGAAGATGGTGTTCCTGTGGCTATTAAGCGCGCCAACCCCCAGTCTGAGCAAGGCCTGGCTGAATTTGAGACAGAAATCGAGATGCTGTCCAAACTCAGACACAGGCATTTGGTGTCCTTAATTGGTTTCTGTGAAGAGAAGAATGAAATGATCTTGGTTTATGAGTACATGGCAAATGGAACACTTAGAAGCCACCTCTTTGGGAGTGATCTTCCTCCTCTATCTTGGAAGCAGCGTCTAGAAGTGTGCATCGGTGCTGCAAGGGGACTTCACTACCTTCACACAGGAGCCGACCGAGGAATCATTCACAGGGATGTCAAGACAACCAATATACTGCTAGATGAGAACTTTGTAGCCAAAATGGCTGATTTTGGGTTGTCAAAAGACGGACCAGCCTTTGAACACACCCACGTTAGCACGGCTGTGAAAGGAAGTTTTGGTTATCTAGACCCCGAGTACTTCAGAAGGCAGCAATTGACTGAGAAGTCTGATGTATACTCCTTTGGTGTTGTGTTGTTTGAAGTTGTTTGTGCTAGAGCTGTGATAAACCCCACCTTACCTAAGGATCAGATCAACCTTGCAGAATGGGCAATGAGATGGCAAAGGCAAAGATCACTTGAGACAATCATTGACTCTCTTCTTAGAGGAAACTATTGTCCGGAATCATTGGCAAAGTATGGAGAGATAGCAGAAAAATGTCTTGCTGACGATGGTAAGAGCCGCCCCACCATGGGAGAGGTGTTATGGCACTTGGAGTATGTCTTGCAACTGCATGAAGCTTGGCTCAACATGGGCACTACAGAAACTTCCTTCTCTAATGATCATGCTTTGAGAGGTCCAAAAGATGGAGGTCTAGAAATGGTGCATGAGCCTTCAAGTCAAGATGAAGAAGTTGGTTTTGATCACAAACACACAGCTGAATCTGATTGAGTCCAGAACAAGAGGAGTTAGAGAAATTAATGATGATGCATTTTGAGTTCAGTGATTTCTGAATGCTAGTCAGTCACACCATTGATTGAAGAATTGAAGAACCTATGAATGAATGACCCTTATAGCTAATATATGCTCTACATATTCTTTCTATTTGTTTTATTGAATTCAACTATTGAAGTTTATTGTTACTATTTTTAAGCTGATTTTTGTATACATGGTTGTGCAATGGGCAAGTTATTATCAACATTTTGTCTAAAACTGGTACCAAAATTTGTGATATGCTCTGGTTTTCTATTGAGTATGCAATTAAATTGTATTCCTGGATCTTGCTTCTTGAAAGCTAGTTAGAATGTTATCACTGGTCAATGCTGTAAATTATGTATTTCAATTTGTCTTTAAAATCAGCATTCGGATTGTGTCATCTGCTTTAGTTTAGTGCACGCTTTCAAAGGGACAAAACTTATATTAAGTGCTCAAATTAAACAATCGCATATGATTTTAATTTCTAACGTAAAATATTTTTTATTAAGAATATATTTGATATTTTTTATTAAAAAAAATGTTCGAATGACATTATTTGCTTATAAAGAAATATGTTATTTTTATTTCACACTTTATAACCAAATATAAGTTAGGAATTGTTCAATTATAAAGATAAAATTGATGCCACAATTCTCAAGCATCTTATCAATATCTTTCGATCTAGGTTAAAAGAGGGAGAGATGTACATGCTATTGAAGTTTCATGTGCCTTCAATTGGAGAAGATTACCATAAAACAAGACGTGCATATATATAAAATTGAATTTCGATATAAAAACTACCATTGTGAAGCAACCTAAAGTATTTGCACCACATAACATAATTAAATTCACCTTATAGTGATGTGTTTTGTGATAATTTTGATTGCAATTACTTGATTGGCTAGTAGTTTTTGATCAAACAATACTAACCTATTTGAAATAAACAAAATCATTGCTTGATAAAAAAAATTAAAAAAAAAACAACAAAGTGATTGCAATCAAAATTATCACGGAACACATAGTGCGTACATCTCCTTCTTTTCAAACTTAGACCAAAAAATATAAATAAATCACTTAAGAATTGTTGCATCAATTTTGTCTCCCTAAATAATTGAACAATTTTACAAGTCTGCTGTGGACAGAATTTCTAAGCCTTCACCAGATGAGTTAGAAACTGGAGTTATTATTGTTGAATGTAAAAAGCTTCTAGTATCTATGACCTGTAAGTTAGATTTTGTGAGGAGACAAGCTTAGTAACTGTTGCGTAGTTTTGTTTTGTTGTTTTGGGCATTAGCTCCTTTATATCATAAAAAAAAGTTGATCTCCTAATTAGGAATGGAAAAAAATAATCTGTACCTTCAAATATTCACGAATAAAGTTGGATAGTAAATAAGTATCTTTAACTAGTATCAACAGGTAACGTATATACGTATTTTTACTAACCATTTGTTAATAGGGCGCAAATGGACGTGGTACTTGTACCTACCGTACCTATTACCTGTGGGATATAATTTTATTTAAATTTAGTGTAGCGAGGACTAGCGAAAGCGTGGTCTCAGGATCAGAAACCACCTTTGATATCATTTTAGAGTGTGTAATATGAGAGGCCTAAGGGGTGAGCCCCAATAGTTCGCAAGTATCCACTTAAGGCTTAATGAAAATTTGCATGAATAACGGGTAGGCACTAGATGAGTAGCAAGTGACTACCTCTGATGTTTCCCTCTGAGTATATTTAATGTAGTTGTGTACTAAAGATTAATAAAACTCAATACTTTTTGAAATAACATCCATTGATGAATGTGTTTGGTAAGGAAATAAGTTATTAGTATGAATTTAATTAAAATGTACACATAATATTTGTATTTATTCAATCACAAATTGTCAATTAATTTGTTTATTTTTTTAATAATAACTTTAAAAATAATACAATGATTTTTTTAGATAAAATATATTTATTTCATATCATTCAAAAAAAAAAGTGCAAAGATACAATTTGTAATACGCTAAAACGCAAGGTTTCCAACATTAAACTTAGAAGACTTGACTAAAGAATAGTTCACTTGATTTGTTTGTCTTACAAAACATGGTTTCCAACATTAAACTTAGAAGACTTAACTGAAGAATAGTTCACTTGATTTGTTTGTCTTACAAAACTTATCATGGAGTTTGAAAAATTAAGAAATATGATACATGTATAATAATTTATATAACATTATTTTATATTTTTATTTCTCTATTATTTTATTTATTATATTTCAAAATCTTTTTTCTCTTTCTTTCTGTATCTTGTAAGATTTTGTTGTACAATTATAATTTTTGAAAAACTAATCATAACTGCTTTACACTTAGAGTGTGTTTGTTTATGAGTGAACCATACGCGGAAGCTACTTCATCCAACTTCAGGCAACGCAAATCTTTAATGCAAAGTTCAACTCCGAAAACACTTTTGCTCGTTGAAAATCGCTGCATCAATGTCTCACCAAGTGAGAGTCGTTGTTTGCTGCATCGTGTTTGCTTATGAAATATTTCGATGAACATGGAGCCATTCGTTTAAGAACTGCAAGGTCGGGGAAATAGAAATATTTTCCAAAACGAGCATATTTAAGTAATCAACCATTTGAGAGATGAAATATATATTTTTTACAACATTAACTCATTTGAAATAAAACGTGTGAGTAGTATACTTATTTTTAAGACCTACAAACAAAAAAATATATTTAAAAAAATATATTCATTAGAGCATGATATATATATATATATATATATATATATGAGATTATTTAAGAGGTTAAACTTAGTGTCATTTAAACTAATGATTTGTTAGTTCAAAAAAATAATAGAGGTTATGTCTGATAAATTATTTTAGTTAATTTTTAATTTTTTTTACTGACGGTCGGAAAATTTTGATTGATTGTTTGATAAGTTTTTTTTAGTTGAAAAGTTTGAAGTATTACTTTTTAAAACATTAGCCTATAATTTTTTATATTTTCTTATATTTTTTATCATTAATATGTTTATTTATTTTCCTAATTACTATTTTTAATCAAATCATGATTTTTTTTGTCATTTTTACACTTTCTAGTTATTTCAACAATTAATTTTATCAAACATTTATAATTTAATAAGTTAGTATTTTCATTTTTAATTTTCAACTATGAATTAGTTTTTGAGCTAGTCTTGTCGAACATAGCTAAAATATGACAATTTTAAAAGTTTAGAAGATCCATTAAAAAATTATATAATCAAATATGCAAGTATTATTATTAATAATTTTTTTATCTGTGCAATGTAAGGAATAAACAAATGATTTAAATGAAACTTACATCAAAATTTTGAAATATTTTTTTTTATAAAAAAGTACGAGCAAACAATAGTTATTGGACCTGACTCATATTGGTAAGATCAACCCATTATCCTGAGAATTAGACACCCAATTGGTCCAAATCACATGTTAGATGGGTTATGCATGTGACTCGATTTGATTTGGTATGATTCAGTATCGAGCTAGTGACTCAATGAATTGATTGACTTAATGAGTCATGCATCTTTTAATTATTTTTTGCTTTTACAATTAAACAACATCACTCATACTAGAATTTCAATTTATAACTTACAATTGTGTTGATTATATATATATACCAAACATAGCCTTATCTTAAAATTTAAAATTATAAAATTATTGTCATTTTCTATTTTTTTTTACTAATTTGTGTGTTATTAGATTATGTATGTCATTGTACAATAATAATAGATATATTAAAATTTAATTTAAGGTTGTTTGTGCTAAATTCTAAAAAAAAATATATTGCATGTTTAAACTTTTAAAGAAACTCATAACTATACTTTTAAATACGTTAAATTTTAATACACTTTAAATTTTAATTTTACAATGTTATATATTATAAAATTATATAGATTTTTTTTATTATGAATCAAGTCATGCAAATGAAGATGATTTACTGGATCAACCTCTAACCTAACAAACCAGACCGAATCAATAACATTGGAACAATTAACATAAAAAATAAGTAAATAAAAGGGTAAATAGTTACTTTTGTCCCTTAATGTATAATTCGTTGACAAATATGTCCATAAAAGATAAAAATGCAAATTTTAGTCTTTGAAAGTGTAAAAAGTGTAACAAATATATCATGTCGTTAACTTTCATCTGTCACCGCTAATAAAATAACCTACATGACACGGAGGGACAAATTTATCAGTGAAATGATTGTCAACATGGATTGTCAACATAAGGGCATATTTATCATAATATTTTCTTGACTTTTTGTTTCTCATTTCATTGACAAATGTGTCCCTAGAAGATGTAAATATAAAATTTAGTTCCGGAAAGTATAAAAAAGTGAGACAAATATATCTGGACATTAATAATGGATTGTAACTAATTATTATTATTATTATGCGTTTGTAATTTATTGTTCCTAATCTTTTAGTACTTATGCAATATATTTTTTAAATTGCCTTTTAATATATTTTTTTTTATTATTTTGATTTCCTTGTCAAACCTTAATCCTTGCTATTAATTTTTTTTTATCTTATATCTTATAATTTTATCTAATTCTTACTAAATTTCTCACTTTTAATCTTTAAAATTATTTCATATCTCAATTCCAACTTAAGTACCCTTATATTTAGATTGAAAATAATATGTCGAGTTTTTGAGTAGAAAAAACATAACCAGACGCGTGGCAAAATTTATTTATTTATTTTTTAAAAAAATTTAATCAACTATTTTTTTTAAAAAAAAGTCTCACAAAATTTAATCTAGATAGAGAGAATTATAAATCTTTTTTCTTAATCGATAATATATATACCTCAAATATTAAAGAATCCCTTGGATAAACCTTATGTGCTTCCACCCGAGAGAATACTTATTATACATAATATGAATAAAATGAGAACAGTTACTAACAAATAAAGAATTCAAATAAATTTAACTAAAAAATATAATAATATTTAAACTAATACATAGGTTAACTTCAAAAAAAAAAAAAACTAGTACAGAGGTTTATTTAGAGTTGCATCTCTCGCTGATTTAGAGAGTGCAATGGCCTTACATTCTATTTAACATACCGTGGAAGAGTACGTAATAAAGATTAATAATTAATGGAAAAAACAAAAAATTTCAAGAAATAAAATACTTTTATTTTTTTAATGGGTAACTCAATTGATTAAATTTTGTGAGACTTTTTTAAAAAATAGTTGATTAAATTATTTTTTTAAAAAAATAAATAAATAATTTTGGTCTTGCGACCAATTGTATTTTTTCTACTCAAAACTCGCTATATATTATTTTGAATCTAAATGCAAGAGTACTTAAGTTAGAATTGAGATATTGAATAATTTTAAAGATTAAAAATGAAAAATTTAGTAAAAATTTGATAAAATTATAAGATATAAGATAAAAAAAATTTAATAACAAAGATTAAAATTTGATAAAAAAATCAAAATAATAAAAATATATATATTAAAAGATAATTTAAAAAATATATTACATAAGTATTAAATAAATGAGAATATTAAATTATAAACACATTAATAATAATAATAATTAATCGTAATTTATTTGTCCAGATATAGTTGAGATGCATTTGTAATTCGTACTAATTATTAGATAATTAAATTTTATATTTTCATCATTAATAATTTCATTTATCACAAATTACATAGGAACAAAAGTCATCGTTAATAATTTCATTTATCACAAATTACATAGGAACAAAAGTCACTATCTACTTTATATAGAATACAGTGAGCATCTTGTTTGGCTTTCCCTTCATACAAAACCCTACAAGGCACGGACTTGAGATTTCTAAGACCCTCTCTCTCTCGTACTTCATCGGAACCGAAACCCTTCGCCGCAAAAAATGCCTCCCAAATCTGCCAAATCCAAGGAAGCTCCAGCTGAGCGACCCATCCTCGGTCGATTCTCTTCTCACCTCAAAATTGGCATTGTATGGTTCCTATTCTCTCTCCAAATCCACAAACTTTGGATTTTGACACTATTCTCACCTACCCTTTTGCAATTACAAAACTGGGTCCTCCCTCTTTCAGCACCCCCTTCATGCTTTTGATTGATTTTTTGTTTCCAACTTGCTGATTTTTATATGATAGTGTCAGATAATAGTTGTTATGCATTGGAACTGAACTGTGAACATTTAGTTGCTGTCCCTTTGTTTTTTTTTAAATGCTTGATTGAGTCAGTGAATTGAAAACTTTAGTTTTTCATGTTAGTTATTGTTCCTTCCTTGTTCAGGTTGGCTTGCCAAATGTTGGAAAGTCTACTCTCTTTAATACTCTCACCAAGTTGGCAATACCTGCTGAGAACTTCCCCTTTTGCACCATTGAGCCTAATGAGGCACGGGTCAATGTACCCGATGAACGGTTCGAGTGGCTTTGCCAATTATTCAAGCCAAAAAGTGAGGTATGTAATGGAAGTTCACTTTTTGTTATTAGTGAATCTGTGGTGGCCTTGTTAATTGAAGTTCACTTTTTGTTAATCTGTTAGTTAGCTTACACTCAAGCTGATTCCAACTTTTAAATATATTTGTTGCACTTGACATCTTATGTTAAATGTTTGTTATTGATGGATTAGTCATTCCTTCCTGTATCGTGGCGTGTTTGTTGGCATTGTAACCTCAGGTCTCGGCTTTCTTAGAAATCCATGACATAGCTGGATTGGTCCGAGGTGCTCATCAGGGGCAAGGATTGGGGAATAGTTTTTTATCTCACATCCGTGCTGTAGATGGCATTTTCCATGTTTTACGTAAGCTGATGCCTAATCTTCTCTGCACACTTTTTTTGTCAGT
Organism: Glycine max; assembly: GCF_000004515.6. Classification (NCBI taxonomy): domain Eukaryota; kingdom Viridiplantae; phylum Streptophyta; class Magnoliopsida; order Fabales; family Fabaceae; genus Glycine; species Glycine max. Next base: position 1,994,901 of record NC_038245.2, read on the forward strand.
GCTGCATTATGAATTTATGACACTGTGATGTCAATTTGGGAGTTATTAACCTAGACCCTTGCTGCTTGTTTAGGTGCATTTGAGGATCCGGACATTATTCACGTTGATGATACTGTTGACCCAGTCAGGGATTTAGAGGTCATTACTGAAGAATTGCGGCTGAAGGTATGCATAATTAGCAACTTTAATTTGTTGTAAAAAAGTGGGTTTTGAACCAACAATTGTTTTATTTTGTTTGATGAAACATGATTTTTATTGATAGTTTGCAAAGCATGTGCTCTATTAAGGGGGGTTTCCTAACAGATATATGGAGCAATTGGGTTGCTTTGCTCCATTATATCAGTTTTCTTCTTTGTTTGACCTTTTTTTAGCATTAAGGAGGATAAAAGGAGGATCTCTCATCCTCCATTTTGTTGTAATTTCTTCTTTTCATCTTAATGAATTTATTCTTTTATGTAAATATAAAACTTATACCTGTTTGATTGATCTGTTTGTATACTGTAACATAACTTCTAAGCCTTCCTCCCTTTGCATATCATGCCAGGATATTGAATTCATGGAAAGAAAGATAGAAGATATTGAGAAAAGCATGAAGAGGAGCAATGACAAACAGTTAAAAATCGAGCTTGAATGTTGTCAAAGGGTTTGACTTTATCTTCTGAGCATTATATGATTCATTTTTACCCCCATTAATGAAATGGCCATCTTTTGTTTTGTATATTTATATAATTTGCACTTTGCTCCGTACCTGCAACCTGCTGTATTTGCCAAAATAAACTGGCACAATTTTCTTGTAACCTCACGTAATTTTTCTGCAATCACTTAATTGTCACTTTCACATTTTTTCCTCTTCTCATTTACGAAAATTATGGTGGCAATCTTCATGTCTTCAGGTGAAGGCATTGCTTGAGGAAGGAAAAGATATACGTCTAGGGGATTGGAAGGCTGCTGATATTGAAATTTTGAATTCCTTTCAGTTGCTGACTGCCAAGCCTGTTGTATACTTGGTAATGTTCTCTCTCCCGAGTAGGAATTTGTTTGACTTTGGAGTGCAAAAGTCCTTATTGTTTATTATGTACAAGTTAGTACTTAGCAATGCCTGTTGGATACTATTTCAGATAAAAATACCTCATCATGTTAATTTGGCTAGTAGTGTTTTTTCAGTTCTTATTATGGCTTTGAGCTTCTTATTAGTAGGCATGAAAATGGAAGAATGATACTAAGTAGCTGATGCTGATATTTTGTTATTAACCTTCACTTCCTTTCTCTACTTTGTCTTCTTTTTCTTTTCATATATCCAACGACCCTAGTTTATGAAACCATCATTGTATATGTGCATGTGCTATTTGACAAATGAAAAGTATTTAATCAAGAAATCATTGAGTTAGTAGATTATCTGTATATCTTATGGGGAGGTAAGCTGTAATGTAGGCCTTTTGATACTGTATTTTATTACAAATTATTTCTGGGAATAAAAAATGCTTATTAGTGCTGTATAACTTTGGGATATGTCTAGACATATGTTCAGAGATGTCTCCATTTTTTTTCATGTTTGAATACAATTTGACACTGTTTGAATATGGCTCAACAAACTATGATCAGATGACTTGGATAAAAGATTGATTATGTGATTGCTTGTTGTGATTTACTCCAAATTATGTTTGTAAGTGTGTGAATGGTTCAACTTATTTTGAAGAAATAATTGTTTATTTTTGTCAACTTCCTCAAAGAGCTTTTGAAAAAAATGATTTCCTTAAATTTAATCTATGTTTGGATTGATGAAACGAGATGGGACAAAAGTGAAATGGATTAAAATGGAATGAAGTGGAATGGAACATAATGGAAGGAATAAAACCTCAATTCCATTGTTCGGATATGTTATGATGGTATGAAACAAAATTCCAATTCCATCTCATTTCTCCCAAATTGGGGTGAAAGAAAAATGACGGTAAACAATGAAATAGGATGGAATAGGTTCCATTAGTTTCCACTATATACCATCCTCATTTTACCAATCTAAACAATGGAACATAATACCATTATATTCCATTCCCTTCCATTTCATTTTATCCTCTTCCCCCAATCCAAATCGTGTTGATTATTTCATATCGAAAGGCATCTGTAGCCACACAAGTTGGCGAATCAAGTAATCTGGTTCAGTATATCTCATGTAATAATTCTTTCCCTTCTCCCATTCTGGGTTATGAACCTGTCGTTCAAAATTCACACAAACCTTTTATCTGTGAAGACTTCCTTTCACTCATGCTTTCACGCAGACTTGTTTGCATATCCAAGTAATTTTTATTATTAATTTTGTTTTCCCGGGCATGTGATATTCCAAAATTTTCAGAAGTTGCCTTATCGCCATTTTTGTTGTGTCATACCTATAACATTTCTATGTTGGTGCTTTCTAAAGTATTTACCTAGTCAGTGAGGAGTTACATCAAGCCATAATTCATATTGTTCTTTAGTGTCATGCACTTAAGATCTATTCATATGAAATTTCTATCTCTTGATACCTAAATTTCATTCACAGGTTAATATGACAGAAAAAGATTACCAAAGAAAAAAGAACAAGTTTCTGCCCAAAATTCATGCATGGTATGTATTTATGTTTGTTTTTTATTTTATTATTTTTTATATCCTTTTTCTTTCTTTCATGAATCATTTAAACCTTGTCTCTCTCCATGACTACCTTTGTAATAGTATGAAGGATGCCAAAATTGGGTGCAAACTGCAAATTATTCTATATATTTATGTGCAAAGTATTCAACAAGTGTGCACTTTGTACTGAATTTTGTGCTACTTAACTTAGATGTCCTTTCAAAGATCTTCCTAAAAATTGCGTTTTGTTCTTGGCAAGGTGTAAATGATGGGATGGAAGAATGTCTCTATGTTTGGTCTACGATTATGGCTTGATGCACATAGGATATGCCAATTTTCATTCCTAACATTCCATTCCTGGTTTTGACTCATATCAGCAATAGGTAACAAGAGCACAGTGCAAGAGTGGGTGTGAGTGAGTGCAACTGCAAACTAATGAAGGCATCTTCTTATAGTTATAATGCAGGAGGTGCATCTCACGAGCACCTTTGTAATTTATTTTAAAATTATATGTCTAAACTATTTATAAGTAGAAAGATTGAACTGCAACTATGTGCTCTTCTACACACATAAGCTCTTTTATTTATACAGTGTTTGCAGTAAATAAGTAAGAGTAATTACTGGCTTAATTGATCTAATTACATCCTAACAATTGCAGCTAATCAATTATAATTTATAAAGATAGCTGACTTGCATTTTACATATTTTTCATATGCTCAGTCTAACACTATCAACAAATCTTTCAAGAATTTACATATCCTTTTGTAAAATTATCAGTTTTCAAGTTTTAACTATTATAATGTTTTCTTTAAAAAACAATTTTTGGAAAAGAAAAATGAAATTTTGCATATAAATAAAAAAATCATACTTTTTTTAAAAATACTGTAAATATGATTCTGTGGCATCAAAGAAGACAAGTATTGGATGCTGACTGTACAAGTCTCATTGGGAAAGTAGACTGTAGAAGTCACATCACATGACTGGTGGATCAGCACCCAGCAGCTTGTGCTGACAAATTGATCTTACTGCTGAGCTAGAATTTTTAGGATTTGAGTTGATCCCACATATGCTCTAAAGTAGGGATCCACCACTACTAGGTTATGGATTGAGAGCTTATTTATCAGAATACTGTAACAGCACCTCTGTTCCTTCAGCCACACAACTGGCTGCATGACAATGGATTTCAATTCATGTAGTTATTAAATTGAAATGATATTGCAGGTTGCAGGTTATAGTATTGTTTCTGTTTGAATTTGAATACTAATGTCATACTGCTTTTCCGTGAAAGCAGTGTAACCTCTCCACTTGTAGAAGAAAATCTTGACTAATTTGGCACATTTTTGTTTTTCCTTATGTAACAGTGTTTACTTCTAATTTATAATTTATTTTCTTATTGTGCCTTATTTTTTTGTTTTTCCTTTTTATTCTGTCAATGCTTGGTGTCTTGTAATGTGGAAAAAGAAATTTAATTATCATTGGATACCTGTGATCTTCAGGGTCCAAGAGCACGGTGGTGAGACTATTATTCCTTTCAGCTGTGCCTTGGAAAGGAATCTTGCAGATATGCCACCAGATGAAGCTGCTAAGTATTGTGAGGAGAACAAAACACAAAGGTCCGTTCAAAGTATTTGTTGTACTGTTGTTAAATGTTTGATTGCAAAATTAGGAACTCTTTTGTGGCTTTGCTATGGCTAACGTGCGATTTTGATCCCCTGATATCTTTTTCCTCAAATTTAATCACTCAATTCTTTTAATTGCTATAATCAAGTCTTTCTGTCAGTTCTTCTCTACCTAAAACCCTTAAATCCTTATTTTCTACTCAAAATAATCACTTTGAACCCTTTTTCGTGCAAAACCCACTAACCAAAGCATGAAATTTACCATTAGACTTTACTATTAAAAAGATTCAGGTAAGGTGTCATCTGGATTATGAGGCAATAAATAGGCTAAAAACATGGTAAAATTATTAATTTAAGAATAACTGATCAAGGTTCTATTAATAACCTGTTTGCTGTTCTCATATTTGCCAAGTTTTTTGATTTCAGTAATTCTGTGGGGGCATTATTATTAATTTTTTTAAATCTGGCTTTTGGGCTGTTAATTGATGGAGTACCAAGATTCATGAAGGGAGAGGGGGTTATGGGTGCAACTTGCAAGTAACAAAGTAAAAGACACTGCTTAATGTTTCTTTCAATATTTTTATCATGATTCCCTCTCATTGCACTTCTTTCTTCTCGCAAATAATATTTGTAGAGAGATTTGAATGCAGAACTTTGCTATATACTTTATTTCTTTACTCCTTTTTTTGTGGAGAATTTCTTATTTGTACTTTTCTTTCCTCTTTCTGCTATAAAAAATATTATTCATCTTGTAAAATAAAAAGCTGTTGGTATGACTGTACATGTGCTTTCTTGGAGTTTTGCAACTTTATTTTGACTTTTGAGTATCATCATGTTAGAAAATGAGTTACTACCCTTAATTCCAGTTAGCTTCTATCTCAGTCCCATAGTAATCAAATGGCTGATCCAGGGCACAAGTCTATCACCTAGTGGGGTGGAAGAGAGAGACAAAGAGGGAAGGGGAGAGAAATAGGTGACAAAGAGGGGGGGGGGGGGGACAGAGTGTGCACCAAGGCTTTGGGGGTTAAAGAGTTCAGTGAGGCTGGGAAAGAACAAATTTTAAAAATTTTCATTTTAGGTGTTATTTGAAATCCCTTAATCTTACTTGGAAAAAATCCCCATCATTTTAAAAATTCTATGGGATTGATATCCAAACAAGTCATTTGATGTATAGCATTTTAGAATTTTAAACCTCTTAAAAATTGAACTCCTCTCTCAAAACTCCCCATCCAAACACAAATGAACTTCTGTGCATGTATCTATCCTTTTGAAGTGTTCTGAGAATCAGCAATGACCCATTTTAACAATTTGAACACACGTACCTTTTTGATCATTATATAACTACATCAAGAGCTTATTATGATTGCTTTGCTATTTGTTAGTACTTTTATCTCTTTTCACTACAAATTTTAGTTGAATACTCATTAACATTGAAGAGTTGATATGTAATTATATTTTGTATTGTATATGCTACTAACATGTTACATTCTTCATTTCAACAGTGCTCTTACCAAAATAATAAAGACTGGATTTTCAGCTATTAATCTCATTTACTTTTTCACTGCAGGACCTGATGAGGTAATGTATCTGCATACCTACTTTCTTACTGATAAAAGTTGTCTTAATTTTTATAAATTTGCTCTGATATTTGTACAACAGCCTCACTAAACTATAATTCTTTTACTTTCTTTGCTGTTGACTGTTAAGATTGTGCTCAAGTATAAATTCTATCATGCAAAAAAGATTTATTATTGGAATTAGAGATAAAATTTACAACTCTATAATTAATTAGCTTTGTTATGATAAATGATAAATATATAAAATTACTATAAATAATCTTTTCATTTTTTTCCCAAGGTGCATTTATCACTTCTTAATATCATTTGGTGAACACATAAAATTACTTAGCCTTTATTATGCACATGAAGGAGATTGACATCCATAGATAATTTCATAGATTGTCGAGTAGCGATGTTGCACTGAGAAAGTAACTAATATTTAGAATAGTTGTTACTCTGCCATTCCACAGTTCCATTGTGTCTGAGATGCTGTTTCTTTTGTGTGTATGATAATGACGATTGCAATGTCTACAATAATTCACTAACAATTTTTTCTATTCTTTCTCCATGTCTAACGTCGCGGCATTTGTGGCCTTTCATCGATTAAATAATTCTTTTGGGTGTTCTCAGGTTAAGTGTTGGCAAATTCGACGCCAAACAAAGGCTCCCCAAGCTGCAGGGGCTATCCATACTGATTTTGAAAGAGGATTTATTTGTGCTGAGGTGAGTTCATGAATTTTGACATTTCTTGATTTTGATCTGCCATATTCTTCCTCCTACATATGACTGCAATTATTGGTCATTATAATTCTATACCTTTTGATTATGGATTCAAGTTATTTGTAAAGGCTCAATTGCATCCCCCAACATGACTATGGGAATCTTAGGATGTTGCCCTTTTTAAGAAAAAAATGATTAAGAATACCAAATTTCTGAACAATTTTGCACGTCTGAAAAGAAATGCAATTTTCCATTTTGGTTTGGGCAAGACCTTAGCTAGGTTTGCCCATCCCATTTTCTGCATGACACATTCTGGAGTAACTCAAATTGATGCAACCATGTTTCCTTTGGCAAATTGGTAACCACTTAATGCTACTTTTGATGCAAAGAGAGCAATTCCATTGAATAAATTAATTAGTAAATAGGAATAAGCATCCTTTTCCCATTCCATTCGTTGGTACAGTAGAAATAAAATGCCCCATGGTAAATGATTATGCAGTTTGGTGCATGGGATATAATATAGATTAGAATCCAAAGTGAGGTAAATCACTTAAATATCCCTGACGAGAAAAATTAAATAAAAATTAACTTTTTCATATATGTTTTGTTGTATAATACTAATATCTTTTTTTGATCAGCAAATGTTAGTTTTTTTGTAGCGGGAGGAATTGAACCTATGAACTTTTCCTCCCTCCCTTCTTTTACCACCAAGCCAACATTATAACTCCTATAATACTAATATCTAAGTTTTTAAAAGGTTAATTAAGATGAAATTTTAAGTGACTTAATAAAATAAATCTTGATGGTACTTTTTTCTCAATGATTTTTCTTATAATTAATCTGTTTTAATTATGGCCATATGCTTTGTGATATTGCTACAACATTCAGATAAATGTTAGCATAAAAAACTATCTTAAAAAATGAAACCAATAGATCTGAAATGAAAATTATACTATGGTGAAAACTCCAAGGTCAAATATCTAAAAGACAAAATTACACCACCATAAACCCATAAAAACTTTTCCATTGGTATCATCTATTTTATATTAAATTAAGAAGTAACTTGCGTTGTTTTATGAATTACTTAAGGATATATTAGAGAACATGCATGAAAATGAAATTGTATGACTAAAAAATATGGAATTCCCCAATCTCCTTTTTTTGAACAATAGCATTCCACAAATTTGTGGATGAGATTCAGAATAGGAATTACATTCCTTTTTCTTTTTTTATAATAAACATAGGAATCCTTGGATTCCAAGATTGAATACAAGACAACATTCCATTCCTTCACACCAAACTTAGCATTAAATATTTTCTCCATGATGCACATTAAGAAGCTGATTAACTCTATGAATTTACTAAAGGGTAAGAATCAAATTAAGCCATGATATTTGAAATTGGGTCTATGGTAAGACCTACACTGTTCACAGTTAGATTATGCATTGAGATCTGTTCAAAAATCATTGATCAGGTTTTAATTTTCTAATTAGGAAGAGGTACTGCATTATTCTCTTATTTGAAATTGCAAAATGAACTGTTTGTGTCAATGATTAAAAATTTAAAACGGCTTGCCACTATTTTCGTGACCTATTTTATTTGGCATAACCATTCCACTTGACAATGCATTTTGTTCTCTTCACTGGTTATATAGTTAACTTATCATAATTGATCCGTTTAATTTTTTTCAATTTGCCATAGATATCTTTTCTGTTTCAATGACTTCTGTATTAACTAATATGTTCAATCTTGCAACAACTGATCTGGGTGACTGCTTCGTGAATGTTGTTTCAGGTGATGAAGTTTGAGGATCTAAAGGAACTTGGTAGTGAGTCAGCTGTGAAGGTATGAATTTATTCTTTTGATGCAACATATTGCTGTTGCTTCCTAAAATGTTGTTGTATTGGCCAGCATCAGATTGATAACTAGTGGTGATAAAACAAAGAAAAATATGGGAATATCCCATATTTTTTTTGAGAATTTGCTGGAAAAGTGTGGAAAGATCCTTACTCACCTGGGCAAGTTGAGATTGAAATTCAGGTCTAATAGCTTAGGTTAATTTGTCTTAAAAATTGAGATCGAGGAAATCTGCTCAAGCTCTGTTTTTCTGTATCTAGATCTAGGTTCACCTAGCTACATGATTTTATTGGTATGTTTAAACTTGTTTAGCACTTGCATTTGTGGTATTATCTTGGAAATTGTTTTAACAGAGTCTAATTAAACTGAATAATTGGTATTTAGTTCCTTTTCTGATGGAGGCCAGTATTTAATCTAGCGGAACTTGAATTGACACAGCTGTTTAATTAGGATCTTTTACAGAAGAGTCCATAAAAGTCCTATTTTGGGATTAAGCCAATCTCTGAACAGTGGAGAAGGTCGTCTAGAGAAGGAGGTTCTATTTCTTAACAAATGATGAACTATATAGAAATTAAAATAAAAAAGTTTGTGATGCAAGGATAATAGATGTTGTATTTGACTGGAGAAAAGTATTAGGACCTTCTGAGAAGTTAGTTATTTGTTGGTGTAGCGAATTTTCTTTTCTAGTGGATCTATGTATTCTTGGAAACTTCCAGTGACAGTTTTACAAGAGCAACTACTGTGCAAATGTCTTGTTCTAAATTTTATTGTACTTGTGTTAATTTTGTGAGAGGACCAGATTTTGACTTTGTTTCTATCTTTCCTTTCAGAAATTTCTTTGAAAGGAATAAAGATAAAAAAAAAAAAAGATGAATGCTAAATTAGTCCCTTAAAGAATTATGCATTTAGCTGAATTAGTCCGTCAAAATTATGTATCATTGACAAATTAGTCTCTGAAATAACTAACATGGAAAATGGAGGAAACTTTCAGAGACTATTTAGCCTCTAAAATTTTCAGGAACCAAATTATCAATGCCATATATACTATTAGAATTCTCAAAGTAACTGCTTGCTTTTTGCAAGAAGATTTTAAGTAGAAAGTGTTGCACTTTGCAGAAAGAAATGTATTTGTCTATTTTGCACCAGACACATAGGATTTCTTAACAGGAGTCCGTTTGACTATATGTGCTCATTCTTTTTTATTGTTGGGTTTCTGACTTTTGATGCTAAATGCACTGAATTTAGGTTATGTGCTATGCATGTGCATTGGTTGCTGTCAGCATATGAAACCTTTTCATTTGTGTACTGTGCTACCATGTGCTTCCAAACATCTAGCATTCCCCATTGCACTCTAATATGTGTATATTGCTTCCTTCTTTTAAAAACCTAACCTTTTCTTCTACTTTTTTTTTTTATTGTGTGGTCTTTTAGGCTGCTGGAAAGTATAAACAGGAAGGGAAAACGTATGTGGTCCAAGATGGAGACATTATATTCTTTAAGTTCAACGTTTCTGGTGGGGGCAAGAAGTAAATCCAGCGATTCATCTCAAATAGCAGAGCTGGTTTTGCATGGAGTTTGTTTTATTATAGGTGCCTACCATATTGCACAATTTGTAGAAGTTTGAAAATGTAATTTTTGGACCATTTTCAATATTATTTACTTATTTAGGCTTATTAATATCTCTAGTGGATTTTGACCTCTCACCTATTTCCATGATTTATTATCTATGCTATGCTACATCTTATAGCGGTTTTGAATGTGAATGTTGATAAGTTGATGCTTTTGTATGTTGGGTCAATTAATTTAATAATACATGGGTGCATTCACGTAAATTCGATGGACTGGGAATTTTGCAGTTACTACTTACAAGGGAATGGCCGAATTTCTTTGCTTTGGAAACGCATTCAATGTAAAGAACCGTGCGTTTGGTTCAACCTTGAATCACTTATTGCTTGTTTGAAAATCAGGCAAAAATACTTGAGGCAAAAGGATCAGAATTCTTGTTTTTGTTTTTATTTTACTATCATTCGTTGGATTGCATTGAATTATGTGTCATAATAATGTAATAATTATAACTGTAAATTAAACATGCACTTAGAATTTAATGTGATTTGTAGAAGTATTTACATATTTAGTATTGACTCTATAATTGATTTTGAATTAAATAATAAAATAACTTATAATCACTAAAAAAGTGACATGATTAGTTTTTAGTTTTTGGCTGAGGAATATTCTCGTTCATCCCAAAAATAACTTTTAAATTATACTATTGACTTGCCTTAATTATATCATTAACTTGTTTTTAAAATAAAAACATAAAGTATTTTAAATAAGGTTATATTTGAATAATATTGAGAAAAAATTATGCTTTATTCTATTTTTTTTTAAATTCAAAAAGTATTAAAATACTTTTGAAACAATTGATTATAAAAAATTATAAAGCATTGGAGATTAAGGTTTTCACTCTTTGTAGTTTTCAAATAGGCACATTACAAATAACTACAAATACTCATGGAGATCTCACTTATATTTAGTTTGAAGTCTATTTTACATGTTAGATGTTACTTTTGATCAGAGCCTTGGCCATGACAATACAAATGAGGCCATTGCCTTAGGGCCCTTTTCAACGTCTTAGTTTATATATATATATATATATATATATATATATATATATATATATATATATATATATATATATATATTATCTCAATTATTTTTTTCAAAAAATAAAAGGCAACATAAGACCTGATAAATAGAATGCATAACTTTAGTGAAGAATTTTATTTACTTTTGTGATTACAAATATAATACAAACTCATTTTTTTAAGTACCCGAGTATCGAATTCCTATCCACGTCAGTACAACAAACATTTATAAATATTTGTTTCTCCAATATTCCATAAAGTATAAACACCCATGAATCAATGAATTTTATGAAAATACAATTTTTGTCTTGAGAGCAACTGTGACACTAATTGATATATTTCTTACATGTTATGCGAGGGTTACCAAGGAATTTGTTCTGTGTCAACTGTACCAGGATGTAGTAAAATGCATACAATTGGATCCTTCTTTCTTGTAAATAGTCTTGGATATTGCTAGAATTAAGGGAGAAAAAGAGTGCAAAGTTTACTTTTATCAATTAGTTTATTAATTAATATCATTAAATATTTAGTGAAAATTAATTAATATATATTGATAAATATCACTAGTATTAGTATATAAACTTTCAATTTATCCGCTCTTATTTCCTTGCTTATAAACTTTTAAGTAATTTATTAGTTTCTAGTTTTATCAAAACAGGCTCTTAATTAGTTAATGCCCAATTTCTCATGACTCATTGTAAACAGAAATTCACACCAACAAGGCTAACTACACCCCTCCCCCTTCAAAATTCATATAATGCAAGCAATCAAAAGTTATTAAACTTCTAGTTTGTGCATGTTTGGTTTACGATCAGAAATCATGTGACATGAATTTTCATATAAATCTAACGAATAAAAACGAAATAATCATAAAAGAAAGGATCTTAATCGATTGACAAGATCACTTTTACTTCAAATGTAATTTTACAATAGATTTCTAAAAATACTCTTAGGAGTCAAAGAAGTTTGGACTGAGGGAGGGAGAAAAGTGAATCACCGGTTAGTCCTGAGTTAAAATGAATTGTAATGATTCACTTCGCATTTTTAATATTTTTTAAATGATTTTCTCCTATTGTAATTGTAATGGCCTAATGGGTGCAACAAATTCATTCCATTCCAAACTCTTTAATAATAATAAATCAATCGATTCAAAAAATTAATTTTCTATCCTTCTCAATAACTATGTTTTCTTTTCCAGAAGATGTTATAATGACCCGAATTTAATGTGCCCGACGTAAAATCGTAAATGATGTGTCTTGAAGCTTCTAACGTCTCTATCATTGCAGTAAAATCATACATGCTGAAAGTGTTTATGTTTGTCACATTTGGTGTCCTCCTGCATTTAATATATAAATTTGTACTTTATACTAGTAACTTAATGAAAAACAGTGCTAGTTTTTTTTTGGTGGAAAAAAAAAGTACTTTGTAGTGTGAGTGTGACGTTTTCACAAATTTATAATATTGTAAGAAATTCTTCCACCAGCTGAATACAAACAGTGAAAGTCTGATCACATGATGAAACCCACGTCAAGCCTTATTTATTAGGAGAGATAAAAAGTTAAGTGTCCTCTGAAACCAGTTTGACTTATTTTTAGAATATAAGGTTTTAAATTTAATTTATTCATTTTATCTAGATATTTCTTTTTACAGAATTTAGACTTAGTCAAATCTTTTTTATATTTTTTACTTGACTTGGATATCTAAGATCTTTAAATTGGTCAATTTGTGTATTAAATAAAGTTTTATATAAGTCAAAGGGTTTGAGTTTTTAGATAAATTTTAAAATATGCATAACAATAACAGTATTATATATTTTCAACAAGTTATCTGATTAAACCTAAAGAAAAATTTTAAAATATCAACTTTTACTAACTTCATTTTTTTTTAATTTTTTTACCTAATTTATTAAACAAATTAATCAAGCTAACCAACTTCATTTAAATTAAGTTATAGCCCATAGTACTTATTTTCACCTATTTAATTTATGATATATTTTTTTATACGTAAAAATCCAACACATGTATTAGAACACATTAAATTTATGGTCTATTTGGCAAGAAGAAAAAATAAAGTATATAAAAATAATTAAAAAAAGGATAGATGGAGATAAGTAAAAAAGTGACAAAATTTAGGAGTATTTGATCTGAGAGAAATATGAAAAAGAATAAAGAAAGTTTTTTTTTCATAAGGGTATATTTCAGGTTGTTTTAAATAGTAGAAAATGTTTAAAACCATCTAAAAATGTGCTATATTTACCCGTTTCTAATTGACAGAGCATGGCACAAATGTGTGCTATACATTGTCACTTTTCATTTTCATCAAGTTTTGTACAAAAATAAAAAAGGTATGAAAGTCGTAACTTGCAATTTATCTTTCTGTCTATTTTTATTCTATCAAATACTCTGTATTTTCCATCTCTTATTTATTTCCTCTCCCTCCTCCCTATTTTGTCTCCATTATTATTTCTACCAAACACACCCTTCGACTCTTAGAGGAAGTAATATAGGAAAGAATCCATCTACTCTTGTATGCGAGCGAGTTAAAATGGTCACATGTATAGTTTTTTGTTTTAAGTTTTAAAATAAATAAAAAACTTGTCTCTTTTGCTATTGTTCTAAAAAAGAGACAATGTTCTAAAAAAAGTAGTTTAGTGCTTGAAGTAGTGTAATAATCGCTGTACTAAAAAGTCCTTAAAAATAGTGAATCTTACCATCACTGAGATTTGAAGGCAATCCTTGTAAAAACGTACTTGAATGAAATAAATGAATATACCATTTAATTTTTTTTATGGGAGTAAGAAGTGAATAAATATTTATTGACATTTAAGGGGCACAAAATAAAGTTCAATATTCCCACCGACGTTATATAGCCATCCATTCTAAAAGTCCAATGATATGTGCATATGCTACCATTATGCGTGTGCGTGTAGTCTTCAATTTTCGGTGAAAGCACTGAAAAAAAAAAGTAAGAAAATTATGAATAGTTAAAAGCATTAAGGGAATAAGGGAAAAAATGAAAATGAAAGGAAATGATGTCAGACATGAAGATCTAAAATAATCTTTTGCCGTACTGTGTATGGAGTTGGGTTTTCCTTGTTTCTCTCCAACTAAATTACAAATTTACATTATAGTAATTGGTTAATTTATTCCATGATTTGATTACAAAATTATTAATTAATATTGACAAAAATAGATAAATAATTTTAGAAATTGATCATTTTGCATTAAATCCATCAACATAATTTAATGAGAGAATTTATATTCGATTCTTATTCTGTATAATTTTTTTTTAATCATGCACTGCGAGCGAATTAGTATCTGAAACAATGAGTTAGAGGATACATGTGGTCTTTGACCTAGGTAAAAGAAAAATCTATCGATTTGATTTACGGTTTTTGTCTCTAAAACCAAACCAAATCAAAGCACTTGTACAACTTTTTTGTGTTATGCGTTTTATAATGTTTATATCACTTACCTTTTATAATGTTATGTATACGTTTTGCGTTTTAATTCTTTATTCATATAGTGAAAATCTTATCTTTCTCCCAATTAAATCACACTCATGCATTTGCCTTGCTCCTAAGTGCTACTCAATGGTTGCCTCTCACCTCTCATTTGGTGAGTGACCTCTATTGTCGACTCATTGTTATCATCTTGTCGATAACCTATCCCTGTCACTATCATAAGTGTTCTTTATCTTTGCTCTCGTCGAAGTCGATGTTGTAACTTATTATTTTCTTTGCTCTCTCTTGTTGATGGTGATGTTGCAAACACCTTTTATCGTTTGCTACTATTATATTTTGGCCTTTTGGGGGTTATTTACTTTGCAATTTTGACTTTTAATTTGTTTTCTTGTCAAATCTGACTTATAAATTCTGTATATTAATTTATAGTCATGTTTCAACTTTGTACTATTAAGTACTTATTTGAAATTGTAAAATATATTGAATAAATGTGTTTCTTATGTATTTAAAGTTATTAGAAGTATTTATTTGATATCAACACTGTGTTAATAAATTAAAAAATAAAACTGTAAAATTGAACTAAATCAAAGCACAAAGTATCCAATTAAAAAGTGATATTATGTATCACAAATTTATCAAATTTTATAAAAATTACTTAGAAGTCATATTTATTGTTAAATTTTTTGATTAATTGATAATGCAAACATATTTTACATAGAAACTAAATTCTTTATTTCTCGTGCCAACTATATTTAAGAAAAAAACAAATGTAGATACAAGGAATATATCTTTGTTAAAAACAATTATTTATATCATTTAAGAAACATATAATCTAAAAATCCCACACAAAATGGGTGAAATTTGTCTATGGTGTTGTGTCTGATGGGCCATATTATTGGCATAGGGCTCCCTAGTCCATGGCCCCATTCCCTTAACACATCTCCATTATTCTCTCACCAACTTCACCTCTTGTGAGTTGTGACTCTCTGTCTTAATTGAATAGCCTTTGTAAACATTGATCAAAACAAAGAAACCCTAGTCAAAGGGGCAGTGGTGGGCCACCACTCGTTCCTAGTCTCCTACATGTCACTGTGTTGACACAACTTCCAAGTTCCAACCCAACAATCTTAATAAACTCTATTTCATAAAATCTTTTGACGTCCACTAGGAAAGCAGTGGGAAGATTGAGATTCCCTGTCTTTTTTTGGCGGGTAAATCAATAATTTTTTTTCTTATAAAATTTTAACACCCCAAAATGGGGCAAGAAATGGAAAATTAAAAAGATCCTAACTTTTGTTCCCGCTTTGCTTTTTTCACCCATTGCCTCCATGTCAAAATTGCAATGCCGAATGCAGACACTGAAAAAACCTCAAAAGGATGAAAAATCTAGAGGCTGCTTTATCTTTAGGCCTTTCATAAACTAACAATTAGGGTTCCATTTTAAGGTGCTCCATCCTCCATTGTCACATGCAAACTAAAAGACACAAGTTAAAAAAGGACAAAGGTACTCTCTTTTTGATGTTTTATTTATTGTCACACTTCATTAAAGTGAAATTTTTTGGGGTCATTTTACTGCTCAGAAAATTTAAATACTTTCTTTTTGTTTTTTTTTTTAAAAGATTTCTATCCATCAATTAAAGCTTTTAGGACCAAAAAAAAATAAAATTCTGGGTCCCTTCTCCTTTATTGCAGCATGGAGTGTCAACTGGTTCTCATTTCCTTTTTCCCCTTAACTTGGTTGTGGCTACAATGCTGCTGTACTGTACTTAATTTCTGAAACTCTAAAGTTCTAATCTTTGTGCTAACCTCTCCTGTCTGCTTCAAAAAATTCATACATCAGAGGAGGGGTTTCTGCTACAGTCTACATTGTGCTTTAGGAAGTGTTTTTTGTTAAGAAACATTGTGTTTTATGTGTCAGATCTCTCGACATTCACACATTTTGTTTGGTTCATTTCAGTGCATTTTATGTTTCTAGGTTACTCCATGAAGCTAATAGTTGTCTCTGCTGAAGAAGCTGCACTGCATTTGTAAAGTTTTTCTATTTTTTGTTGAAGGACAGTGAATCACTTGGTGGTTGTTTAGTAAGTAAAGTCGATGACTTTGTGTAGTTTTTGTTTTTTTTTATTTTGTTCTGGCTTTATAATTTGTTATTGAATGCTGTCTATCTTTGCTTGCTGAAGGTTAGGACACTTGTGGTTTTGAAGAACCCCTCTTTGGGATTTTGCTGTAAGTAAGTCCTTCACTAAGTGT
Organism: Glycine max; assembly: GCF_000004515.6. Taxonomy (NCBI): domain Eukaryota; kingdom Viridiplantae; phylum Streptophyta; class Magnoliopsida; order Fabales; family Fabaceae; genus Glycine; species Glycine max. The sequence continues at coordinate 2,011,618 of NC_038245.2, forward strand.
GGACTGAGAAGCTTGAAGACCCAACTCTCTCTTTTGGAGACTGTGCTTGCTTCTTTTCTAAATTGGTGCTTGCTTTTAGAAGAACCAAAGAAGGGTATCTTGGAATTTTATCTGTACCTTTTTTGGTGGGTTGAAGATAATTGCTTATCCTTTTGAACTAAAAGGGTGAAAGCTCCCTTTCTGTCTTCACTTACTGTGAACTACACAGAAGTAAACATTCTAGTGTCTATAGAAGACTATGAAGCCTTTTAGCCTTTTAGTGTTATCTTTATATTTCTTCTCTGTGGTAGGGCAGCTTCCCTCTCAGGACATTTTAACATTGCTGGAGTTTAAGAAAGGCATCAAGCATGACCCTACTGGTTATGTTCTCAATTCCTGGAATGAGGAATCCATTGACTTTGATGGATGCCCATCTTCATGGAATGGAGTTCTGTGCAATGGTGGTAATGTTGCTGGGGTTGTTCTTGACAACTTGGGTCTCTCTGCTGACACTGACTTGAGTGTGTTTACTAATCTCACAAAGCTTGTGAAACTCTCCTTGTCCAACAATTCCATATCAGGAACACTACTTGACAGCATTGCTGATTTCAAAAGCCTTGAATTCTTGGATATCTCTTATAACCTCTTTTCCTCATCCTTGCCATTGGGGATTGGTAAATTAGGGAGCTTGCAGAATCTGTCGTTGGCTGGAAATAACTTCTCTGGCCCAATTCCTGACTCTATTTCAGAAATGGCCTCCATCAAGTCCCTTGACTTGAGCTGCAATGCCTTCTCTGGAATGCTGCCAGCATCGTTGACTAAGACTATTAGTCTTGTATCTCTTAACTTGTCTCATAACGGCTTCAATGGAAAAATTCCCAAAGGTTTGGAGCTGATCCCTGCTCTTGAAAAACTTGACTTGCATGGGAATATGCTTGAAGGTAATTTGGATGTTGTATTTATGCTTTCATCAAGTGCCAGCTATGTTGATTTAAGTGAGAATATGCTGTCAAGTTCTGATTCCAATCAGAAGTTTCTACCGCGAATATCTGAAAGTATTAAGCATCTGAATCTAAGCCACAACAAGCTTACTGGGTCATTGGCTAGTGGAGCCGCGGAACCTGTTTTTGAAAACTTGAAGGTGTTGGACCTCAGCTACAATCAGTTGGACGGAGAATTGCCCGGATTTGATTTTGTTTATGATCTTGAAGTTCTTAAACTCAGCAACAACAGATTTTCAGGATTTATTCCTAATGGCCTGCTGAAAGGAGACTCTTTGGTTTTAACTGAATTGGATTTGAGTGCCAACAATCTCTCAGGTAAATTGGCAGTTCCGTTTTTTCTTTTGCTCAAAATAAAGAACCTGTCATGTTTTATTATTCATCTAACATTCAAATTGTTTTTCAGGGCCACTAAGTATAATTACATCAACAACACTTCATTCTCTTAATCTCTCATCAAATGAGTTCACGGGTGATATGCCACTGTTGACTGGAAGCTGTGCTGTACTTGATCTGTCAAATAACAAATTAGAAGGAAACTTGACCAGGATGTTGAAATGGGGGAATATAGAATTTCTTGATCTCAGTCGGAATCATTTGACGGGGGCCATCCCTGAGGAAACTCCTCAATTTCTGCGATTGAATTATTTGAACCTATCCCATAATTCTCTAAGCAGCTCCCTTCCAAAAGTCTTAACACAGTATCCAAAGCTTAGAGTGCTCGACATTAGTTTCAACCAATTGGATGGACTACTTCCAGCTAATCTGCTCACACTGCCCACATTGCAAGAGCTGCGTCTTGAAAATAATATGATCTCTGGTGGCATCAAGTTTTCGTCTTCTCCTGACCAATCCGATCTTCAGATTCTTGATCTTTCTCACAACCAGCTTAATGGCTATTTTCCTGATGAGTTTGGGTCATTAACTGGCCTAAAAGTGCTAAATATTGCCGGAAATAATTTTTCTGGTTCTCTTCCAACTACCATTGCAGACATGAGTTCACTTGACTCCCTGGATATATCAGAGAATCATTTTACTGGTCCTCTACCAAGTAACATGCCAAAGGGGCTCCAAAACTTTAATGCTTCACAAAATGATCTGTCTGGAGTTGTCCCAGAAGTTCTTAGAAAGTTTCCCAGTTCTTCTTTCTTTCCTGGGAATACCAAGTTACATTTTCCAAATGGTCCTCCTGGATCAATCAGTTCACCTGCTGAAAGTTCCAAGAGGAAGCATATGAACACCATAGTTAAAGTCATAATCATAGTGTCATGCGTGGTTGCGCTCTTCATATTAATCTTGCTTGCTGTCTTCATACACTACATACGTATATCAAGATCTCCACCAGAATATGAAACAAGTAAGGATATCCACAGGCATCCTCAACCAATTATCTCGGCTCCTGTTCGTACGACAGATGGGGGTGGCGCTTTGGTTGTTTCAGCTGAGGACCTCGTGACCTCACGCAAAGAGTCACCATCGGAGATAATCAGCTCTGATGAAAAAATGGCAGCTGTAACAGGGTTCTCTCCATCAAAACAAAGCCACTTTTCATGGTCACCAGAATCTGGTGATTCACTTAGTGGTGAAAATCTTGCAAGACTAGATACGAGATCGCCAGATCGGTTGGTTGGCGAGCTACATTTTCTTGATGATACGATAACATTGACGCCTGAGGAGCTCTCAAGGGCCCCTGCTGAAGTTTTAGGAAGAAGTAGTCACGGTACTTCTTACAAGGCAACTCTGGAGAATGGTTTGTTGTTGAGAGTGAAGTGGTTGAGAGAAGGAGTGGCAAAACAGAGAAAAGAATTTGTAAAGGAGACGAAGAAATTTGCAAACATCAGACATCCAAATGTTGTAGGATTGAGAGGATATTATTGGGGTCCTACACAGCACGAGAAGCTTATACTTTCAGATTACATCTCACTAGGAAGTCTTGCAAGTTTTCTTTATGGTAATATGTCGACTTTCCTTCTAATATGATTAGACTGCTTTTCTTAAACTTGAACCTTAAATAAAGGGAGGCACCTTAGAAGTTGTGTTGGGTAGGTTAGAATTAATAAACAAGATATATACAGGATTTGAAGGGTAGGATAATATAGCAGACTAAAAATATCATGATCCTTGATTTCCAAATGGTTAACATATCTAAATGGTCTTTTGAAATGCTTGGAAGTGCTTGCCATGGCAGCTTCTACTATAAAATCTGCTTGTTCATCAAAAATATATTTGATATATTTATATTGATAGCCTTATATAAATTTTATTACCTAATTTACAAATTTCAGTTGGACTCCTTCAAATTGCACCACAGAAATCACTCTTTCAAAAAATATTATCTAAATGTGAGGAAAGATGTCGTTTTTGTCAAAATTGGCCAAATATAAAAAATCCATTTGAAGTGTCTAAATCTCAATCCTTTTAAACTGATTGCTTATGCTTGAATATGATAATGCCTTAGCTCCCATGTAAAGTAATCTTTAGTTGCATGATGTCTATTATGCATTAATTCTAATATGTCTTTTGGGTGTCTGTTTATGCATGAATTCTAATGCCTATCATATTTTACTGGTGCAGCTAGTAAAGGTTTCTGAATAGTCATCTATTATATCTAGTGTTGTCTTTCATTCCTAAATATTTCATGTTTGAGCTTAATTATAAAATTCAATTGTCAGATCGACCAGGAAGAAAAGGTCCACCACTAACTTGGACCCAGAGGCTCAAAATAGCAGTTGATGTAGCACGTGGCCTGAACTATCTCCATTTTGATCGCGCTGTTCCTCACGGGAATCTCAAAGCTACAAATGTGTTGTTAGATACAACTGATATGAATGCACGTGTTGCCGATTACTGCCTTCACCGACTCATGACTCAAGCTGGTACCATTGAACAGATTCTCGATGCTGGGGTCTTGGGTTATTGCGCACCAGAGTTAGCTGCTTCCAAGAAGCCAATGCCCTCCTTCAAGTCAGATGTTTATGCTTTTGGAGTGATACTTTTGGAACTTCTAACTGGAAGGTGTGCTGGTGATGTTATATCTAGTGAGGAGGGAGGTGTTGATCTGACAGACTGGGTAAGGTTGCGTGTAGCAGAAGGCCGAGGCTCAGAATGTTTTGAGGCTACCTTGATGCCGGAAATGAGCAATCCAGTTGTAGAAAAGGGAATGAAGGAGGTCCTGGGAATAGCAATGCGGTGCATTCGGTCCATTTCTGAAAGGCCTGGTATCAAGACTATTTATGAAGATCTCTCTTCTATATAGTCTGCTCATGCTAACTGTTTGAACTTTGACATATTGTGGGAATTAATGTCTCATTAGTGTCCCATAGTTGTTCAGAGCCTGGCCTTTTAACATGTTTGTATTAACCATTTTTTTAGCTGTAAAAATGGGGCTGTGCCAAAAGCATATACATGGATGATGGATGTTACTTGATGGGTTATAACCATCTAATTTTGTCTCGAAATGGTATGTGTTATGAATAGTCATTTGTTTGCCAGTACTATAGTTGAAGGCTGTCCAAGTTGGTCATGTAATGGTTAACACTTAGCAGTTATATTGTTTTGTTGGTTTAATTGATCTTAGAGTTGAATTGCCAAAGATGTTAGAGACGTAGTTCTCAGCAAACTCGGCTGGTTTTCACTTTCAGGAAGGTGAGTGGCACCAATGAGTACCAGTGGCATGATTCTGTACAGTGCAGCTGTTACTATTGTCATATAATCAACCATGGTTGAGGAAGACATGATTTATTAAATTCAATCTTTGCTTGTGTTGATTAACTACTGGTATTTTATTTTATTTTACTGATTCTTCTAAAAGTATAATTAGTTGTTCAATTCAAGGGATTTTCATTACATTTGATGTTATTTTAAAAATTTACAAACATTAGATTTTCAAACATATACTGGAAGGATCCTTTGGTAGGGTATTCCACAGTCAAATAAGCACTATCGGTTTAGATTATTTGTATTGTAAAATTGAATTTTATTAAAAGTGAATTTGTAATAAAATGATTTGTGTTTGAAACTTTTTCTTTGAACAAGTTTGTATTGTGCAAATGCATGATCTTGCAATACCTCGGGTAAAGAGTTAGTGGACATGTACTCTAAATTTACGAGAATATAAATCATGGTAAAATCGCTACAAAAACAGTTATTTGCTTCTTCAGAAAATTACGATGAGTTTAACTTACCTTGTTACCAAGCAAACATATATGTTTGTGAATGGGGATTTCATGGAAAAGGGAAGATAAATTTTTTTTTGTTTCTATTTTTTAATAGAAGAAATAAAACAAAAATTAATATAAACTTAATGTCTTAATCATGTGATTCATGTGTTTATATTAATAAATATTATACAATTTTTTTAATTTAAAAATAAAGAATAGCACACAGGCTGAGAACATTTCTTTATTAAATATATTTATTGTCCATGCTACTTGTACTATAAAGATTAATCATTTTTTTTACTGCAGTATAAAGATTAATCATGTGTATACAATAATTTGTCTTTTGTATATAAATGTTTTTTTGTTTGTTTGTTTGCACTTTGCAGGCATATAAATGTCATTAATACATTTTATATTGTTATAAAATATATTTATGAAAGAAAAAATAAGATTCGTGTAATTTAATTTAATAAAATATAAAATACTATAGATTTGGCAGCAGACCTAATCTACAAAATCTGACCTGTTAGATTGAAGCGGGTCGGTTTGGTCGGGTCAAACCCGTTAAATTATTTTAATAAAAAATTAAGAAAAACATAAGGTTTGGTTGAGCATGAGAAAATTCACAATCTTGTCTCTTTAGAACCCTTCCGTGTTTCTGTCTCTGGTTCGAGGCGTCTCGTTTACGGTCCCTTGTCTCTGTCTCCGTTCATTCTGGTTAGACACTTTACTTTTTTCTCATTCATTAACGCTTTATGTATTTATGTATGTATTCTGTTCTTTCTATCTATCTCCTGTGATTTCAGTTTCAAAAATTCTCATACCATTTTGCTCTGTTTTGTTGCTTAATTATTTAGTTCCCAAACCGCACTGCCAAGTGCTCTTTATTGGGTTTGTGTTTGTCATCTTGCTACTCTCTCTGTATCTTAGTGTGTTTCTCATTTCATCTTGTCTATGCACTCCACCTGTTTGATGTTATATCCACTAGGGTTAGCTTACTGGTGGAGGGTTTGGGTAGTTTGCATGAGATCATAGGTTCTTAACCTCACTGTCGCCTTTCATTGTACACCCAGAAAGAGCTGTTTGATGTTATTCCTTACCCACCTAACACAAGTTTACTGCATTAAATCTTTACCAAAATGAATAATAAAACAAGTATTCTTTAAAGAAAACGAGGCTATAAACTTTGAAATAATGTTCTATTGTATGAGAGGATTATAGTTCTTTTTTATATTTTTTTACGAACCCACAAGTTCTGTTGCTTGCTTTTTGAAAATTTCCTACGTTATCCTAATAATTGCTTGGTATATATTTGGTAGGCTGAACTTATCTTCGTGGGATCTGTGTTTCGGGAGGATTAATTTGTAGCAGTTAGCCTTGTCACTGTGTAGAGAATGCCTCTGCAACTTTTTGATGGCAGCGATTCCGAAAACGAGGACATTTCAAAGATCAAGATAGACAAGGAGTATGCTCGTAGGTTTGAGCACAATAAGAAACGGGAGGACCTCCAGCGATTTGAGGAATTAAAAAAGAAGGGTGTTATTGATTCACCTTCACACTCGCATTCTGAAGGTGAGGAGGAATCTGAGTCCGAGTCATTGGATGATGATGATGATGACTATGAGACGCTTGTCAATTCTAGAAGGAGGGACAAGGAGTTCTTTGATGCCTTAATTAAGGTGAAGAAGCAAGATCCTATTCTTAAGCAAAAAGATGTTAGGCTCTTTGGGTCTGATGATAGCAGTGACGACGAAAGTGATGAGAAGGAGAAAGTTAAATCAAAAGACAAGAAGGGTGAAAAGCCAATGTATTTGAAGGATGTGGTGGCAAAGCATTTGATTGAGGAGGGGGCAGATTTTGGTGATGAAGAGGAGGAGATAGATGAAAAGGAAAAACGTAAGGGTAAGAAGGTAATGCCTTTGAAAGATAAAGACTTTGTTATTAAGGATGGGAAGAAGACTTATGGTGATGAGCAAGAGGAGTTGAAAAAGGCTTTTCTGCAAGCAGTAGAAAGGGAGGGTTTGGAAGATGGTGAAGAGGAGTTTTTCAGTGTGAAGGAGAAGGTAGGTGAGGAAGACAAAGTAGATAGTGATGACAAGGAACTTGAGGAGAAGCTGGATGAGTATTTTGGTGGAGATGTAGAATCAAATGAAAATTCCAAGTTTCTAAGAAGCTATTTCATGAACAAATTGTGGATAGACAAGAGTGGGAAGAATTTGAATGTTGGAGAGGATGAATTGGACGAGATTTCAGAGGATGAGGTGGAGCTTGAGAGACAGGAAGAATATGAGTACAGATTTCAGGAAAATCCAGGAGATAGGGTGTTGGGTCATGCTCGGAAGGTGGAGGGATCAGTGAGGAAGAAGATGAATGCAAGGAAAGAGCAGAGAAAGAGCAAAGAGGAGAGAATGGCTATAGAACAAAAGGAGAGAGAGGAGGAGTTGAAACGTTTAAAGAATTTGAAGAAGCAGGAGATACAGGAGAAGGTTAAAAAGATAATGAAGACTGCAGGGATCCATGGTGATGATATTATCCCATTGTCTATGGCAGAAATTGAAGAGGAATTTGACCCAGAGGAGTATGACAGAATGATGAAGAAGGCATTTGACGAGAAATATTATAATGCAGAGGATGCTGACCTTGACTTTTGTAGTGACATTGATGACATTGAGAAGCCAGATTTTGAAAAGGAGGATGAATTACTTGGGCTTCCTAAAGGCTGGGATGCATGCGGATCTAATGGTGGGTTTTTAGCTGCAAGGGAAAAAGCATTGAAAGAAAAGATTGAGAATACTAGTGATGACGATCTCCCTGAAGCAGAAGATGAAAACGAAAGGTTTGAGAATACTAGTGATGACGATCTCCCGGAAGGAGAAGATGAAAAAGAAGAGAAAATTCCTGAGGAAGGTAGTCGGAAGAGGAAGCGCAAAACAGCACTTTTGGAGAAAGCAAGACAGGCAATGATGGATGAGTACTATAAATTAGATTATGAGGACACAATTGGGGACCTGAAGACAAGATTCAAGTATGCCAAAACAAAATCAAGTAGATTTGGCTTGAGTGCCTCAGAGATACTATTGATGGATGACAAGGAATTGAATCAGTATATTTCCTTGAAAAAGCTTGCTCCTTACCAGGAGGAGGAATGGAAACTAAGCAAACAGAAAAGATACATGCTGAAGATGAGAGCCAAGGAGCTCCTTCGGATGTCAAGTTTGGATAAGAAGAAAAGGAAGAATTCAAAGGTTGATTCTGGCAAGATAACTTCATCAAAAAGTGTTGAGAACGAAAAACCAAGCACAGAAGAATCAAATATTAATACAGATAATCTATCAAGGAAAGCCAAGCGAAGGCGACAAGTGGCTAATTTGAAGTTATCACAATCAAGGCTTAAAGCATATGGGAAGATACCCTCAAAATCTAAGCATGGAGGAAAGCACTGAAAGCTGTCAATGATTTATGCAGGTAATTACTTTAGTGTGAGGTTAATTTGAGGTAGCAATATAAATATATTATCCATTGCTATTGTTAAAAAATGACTGGTTTAATAAAACATTTCCATTCTGCTGAAGGTGATTCATTTAAAATTAGCGTGATTATATTCAGTTACAATTAAAGTGATATTGGATTAAGTTTATTTATTTATTTTTGAAAAGGATTTGCCTTCTCCCCCTCCCTAACCTTGTCTGCTAGTAACTTTTTCTGGTTGTTTTGCAGAAGGAACCAACTAACCGAGGAACTTACGATCTTAGAAGAGATTTGGAGCTTAATATTGCAAAATGCTGTGCGGTGGATCATGGATTGTTTGTCTAAGTGTTTTTGTGGAGAGAAGTTTTGGTTGTCTTTATGTTTTCTCCAAATGGAATTTCTTAGAGTCTATGGAATTTCTTAGTATACAAACTGTCAATTTTGGCCGAAAGTTGGTGCTTGTCTTTGTGTTTTCAACATTGCATTTACTCGTTTAGAATTTGTGTTTTGATATTTGCTCGTCTTGCGGAACCACACTATTTCTGATTGAAAACAAGAATAACTCGCAACTGTTTCTACAACTTCATTGAGCTCAATTGATCTTCTTGCCATATATACTAGGCATGGGATCACAACAGTTTTATGCATACAACCAACGTCTTAATTTACTGATCATGAGGTTCGTCAATTCCAGAGTAATAATGGCGAAAAGCACATGAAAAGTCTTTGGCTTCATGGCCAACGCTGCAGAGCTCAGTATATCTGCACAAAAAATTCATCAGTAAACAAACTGTTAATACTTCGTATACCTGGGACTAACAGAATTTAAACTCACGAGTAGGATGTTGCTAAAGAAAACCAACCCCCTTGGATTTTTAAAGGAGTTAAAGCTTTTAATAAAGCCATATACGAAATTATATATCGCCAAAGTGGTGCATCATCCAAATCAAAATTGCCAGAAAATGTAGCTTATAACAATAAATTTAATTTACTAATTGTAAAACATTTAATTACTCAAATGTATTAACAGACTCGGTTCATCATTTTTGCTAAGGATTCTAGCAAAAATCCTTTTGGGGCTATAACAATCATTTTTATTCTCAAATAATATTAGATGGTTTCTGCTAGATAACAGAAAACAATAAAAAAAGTATAATGTGTTTTAAAAGCTAACCCTTCTCAATATTTGAAATTAAGTGAATTGAAATACTTTTGTATTAATTTTCCAGTAAGATATGAATTGGCAAGACAAGTTGCAATAGAAGTGGCATTTCGTTTCGTTACATAACGCGAGAGTGGGAGTTCAAGCTCAACTTGTATAAAAACACATCGGGTGTATTTTTCTATTCAGTCTTTCTGCTAAGTTATTGAATTATGAAGACCAAATATTTACGAATTTGGGAAAGAAAATACAACAGGATTTATGTAACATTCCTGTGACCAACTATTTACTGAAAAAATTAATTAAAAAAAATGCAGTGGAAGAGCTGTAATGATACATGGCCTTCATATACAACATAAGTTGATTTATCTATAAAAAAACACTAGTTTTATTCATGTAGTTGGTAGTTTGCATAATTTGCATGCTTTAGTAAAAACACTGCTTGCATCATCTTAATGCTTAATCAGCACATTTATATTATAATAGTTTTAAGGTCCAGAATCACAACAGTTTTCACCAATGTAATTAACAGAAAGTGTTATACATGACATGTCAAGGATATGCAAGAAGAGGGACTTACATCTTTTGCGCTTGTGATGTTAGTGGGTATTTACATCCAGCCAGCTTAGCTGATTCTACTGCTAGATTCAAGTCTTTTGCCTGGAGCACACATACAATTAATTTGGCTTATTTTTAAAAGCCTAACATTCAAACTAAAGCAAAACACACTTACACACTTGTTTAACAAGCTTAAAGTAAATAATAAAATAGATCACTGAAAGAAACATAATCACAATAGACTTCACATTCAATGTATTTTTAGAAAGAATCTTTACACTTTATTTAGCAGGTTATATATAATTATGTATAAATGGAGTCCAGCCCCAGGTTTCACAAAATAAAGTAACAAAGGCACCCAAGAAATGTATAATAGATCGATTGGAACAAAGTGAAAACAGTTAAGGAAAAGAAAAACAGCATGAGTCAACATCATTAATATAGGATACTGCAAAAGCTCTAAAAAAAGGAAATTGTGCACCAGATATAAAAATTCTGGCCGATAAACTGTGTTTTGTCATAAACCAATTCTTCATAAAGGCATTTGATTCAGGCCATTTTTAATAGCTTCACTTGGACTTGTTCTTGGTCTACAATCTATAGGCATCTACCAAATTCTTTTTTTTTTCTTTTTTCAGGACAAAAATTAACAAATTTTTACAAGTTAATTAACAATTTAGCATGAATGTATTGCTAAAAGAGAACATGTAAATTTCAGAAAGAACATGTAAAGCTTTGCTAATGGAGCCAACATAGAGAGACTTTTCAGAGAGAAAAAAAAAACTAGGTTAATTATGTTATTAGCCACCCATTCCTTGAATATCATCAACTAGTTGAGTAGCTAGTTATTTCTAAATTGAAAATAATTTTAACAAGAGTTTCCTTTTTTTATAATTCTCCCACATAAATTTCAGTAAATATATCAAATTGATTATTCTTATTACTATTATCGTGTGTCCTTGCTCTAGTATCCCCACACCCTTAGCTGTGAGTAGTTGATGCATTTTTGCAAGCTTGAACTGTTGAAATTAATGATTATTAGTCGGTCTAAATTTGGCTTAATTGCATCCCACTGTAATGACTATTCACACTAAAGATTTCCAAATGGTACAATCATCAGAATTAAACATTTGCAACTTGAGTTAAAGCTCAGTTACTTACCATAAGCTTGGATGCAAACCCTCCGTTATAATCCCCTGACGAGGGCACCCCTTCCATCAGCCCAGGAACTGGGTTGTAAGCATCACTGTAATGAATGCAACTTCAACCTATTATTTTGATCATCTAAATACCAAAAGTTTAATCTTCTCAAAAACCCCATAACGATTGTGAACTAAGCTATATATGGAAAATTTTATTGCTGAAGAAGGAAGCATAATTATTTTATCAGGAGAAAACTACTAGTAAAGGGTCTCAAAGAATACAAGAAGACAACAGATATGAGGACAGTAATATTTGAGGAAAACACTAAGAACAAGTTTGGAATATGTCACTTGCAGTGAAGCTATGTCAAGACAACTAGTTATGTGTCTCTCACACAATATACTTCAACATTATGGCCTTTTGAACTACATGGTTCTTTCATTTGTATAATGGGAACTATACTCCTACATTCTACTTCATATTTATTCCTTTATAGCTACAATATGACAATACTAATTCTAAGGCCTCTAAAAATCATTGCTACTATGCTACTACATATTGTTAATGATGCTGACTAAAACAATATAGTTCTGCAGCTAGTTGTCACATTGAGTCGACAGAGAAAAGAGCCACATACCTACTCCAACAGCGAGCACTGGAGCAATTAAATATATTTGTCAAGGTGCTGGCAGAAACACCTAGAGATTGGCCTAGAGCAAGAGCTTCTGATATTCCCAGCATGCTCACAGCCAAAGCCAAATTATTGCAAATTTTTGCTGCCTAATAACAGAACCAAGACAAAATATGTGACAGTTAAACAGGCAATTGGGAGTACCAATAAACCTACACTAATTATAAGTAATGTGTAACTTACAGAACCACTTCCTGCTCCACCACAATATATTGCACTTTTACCCATTGAAAAGAGTAAGGGCTTTGCAGCAAGAAATGCTTCCTCAGAGCCACCAACCTGGGGAAGTTCCATATCTTGTTCATTACTCAATTTTTTTGCCAAAAATTTAATTGTTTTAGATTACCTCATTCCCGTGTGCAGTTCATAACATTACAACCTTTGTAATTAACCAATCATAGCTTTAATGCATTATAAATAGTATTGTGGCATGACTATTATCAAAATTTAACATCAAATTGAGAATACTAAACTTCAGTGAACTACTCTAGTTTGGTCATCAAAGCATCAATTTGGTACTCAAATGATACTTTTTTGACACCATAATAGTCCAAAAGTTACTGCAAACTTGTACCAGATTGATGTCATTCAATGACTGCAATTAATCATTTAAGGTCTAATTTAATGTCACTAATTTTTTAAAGACCAAATTAGGAGTACTCTAAAAATTTCCTTTCTCACTAGGAATTGGAAAAACTAGTGATACAATGTTCATCTGGTTTCTAGGATCAAATGCATGGCCATTGAAGCTACAATTATTACCAATTTACCAAGTATATTGTAGTTTATGTAAATTTTCAGCAGGTTAGAAAAAAACAGTAACAATACCATAAAAGTAAGTGTCCCAGCTTCAGCTGCAGTAACACTTCCAGATACAGGAGCATCCAACTTGAAAGGTTTTTCCCATTCACCTACACAATGTATAATCATTCAGTACCAACACATTAAAAGAGTAAAGAGTTCAACCTACTAATTGCTTGAAAGCAATTGATAGACCAGGAGGATGTTATGACAGCCCTCTATACATTTGGTTCGAAGAATATAATGAGACAGCTTATACTCTAGAAGAATTTATTGAACAGTGCATTTTCATTTAAGACACATCTTCAAATGAAAAGGTTTGAATCTATTTACCAATTAATATCTAATGACTAAAAGGCCTAATCTACTCATGCTAAAAGCTAGACAACTGAATACAATCATATGACACAGAAAGTAGTGGGCAATTTTCAGTTAGGACTTCAGAACCAGTTAGGTTGTAGTAGTTCTGCATTTATTTACAAATGCCTTAACCGCAGACCTATAATTAACTTCAACATCAATCAAAAAGTTGAAGGAACATCAGTAACACAATGACAGAAATTAGCTCTTAGGTAATTTAATGAGAAATTCACAGATGGAAATTCAAGTTAAAATATACTTTACTTGGTTGACATTACACTTGTTGTTACCTTTCTTTTCTCTTAGAATATAATTAGTTACTGTAGCAGAAAGGTTTCTTGATGTTTGTGGATCAATAGTGGATGAATCTAACAACAACCATGGCCTTAGGAGTTTTCCACCATGAAGCAAACCATTTGGTCCAGTGTAAACATCAATCACCTACTTAAATTAAATAAGGATGTTATTTTGGTATCAGAACAGAGTCATATAATAACATTGGGAGCAATAAAACACTTCATTCTAATCTGAAATATACTAAATGAGATATTCAGGTACACAGCTAAGAAAACTCTTTAACTAAATAACTTACAGTTTAGGGTGGCCTGCTTTAAATATAGATGCCACCATTTATATAAAGCTAAATGGAAGAAATGATACAATCAGACTATACAAAATAATATGATATAAGAATTGACAGTTAAATAGGTTTCATCATGTTACAGAATCAGAAGCCTTCACTTTTGTATATAAGACAGCAATACAGGTCACATCAAACACTTCAAATTTTTATTTTTTATTTTTTTTACCAAAGAAACTGTATGGAGAAGTTGACAATCTTATCATCTGAGCCAGTTGGAAGAACTATATAGGAACGATGTAATGCATTCACATGTAAGGGAATGCCAATTGGAACTAATGGCCAAACTCACATGGGCAGAAGTTGGCAACATTGTGATTACAACATCACTTGCTTCTGAAACTTCATAAGGTGTTTTCTTTGTGGGAACTCCCATTTGAGAGAACATCTCGAGAACATCAGAGTTTCTGCTAATTTTGAACAAACTCAATTAACACCACCACAAACAATCTGTTTAAATTTAACAAAAAATGAAACAACCAATTTATGTTAACAGTGCCATTAACTCAAACTCTCAAGCCATGCCCCAAATATCTAATCTATATCATATGAAATTGCACCTACAAAAGAAATGAGAATATAGTAGCACTATCACAGGGACGAACTTAAGAACAAAGGCATGTTTTTTTATTTTTTATTTTTTAGCAAATGTTAGTTGTTTGTATTGTTAGCAGAGGGATTCAAACTGTGGCCTTATATATCCAAGATCAAGAAAATGTTTAAAAATTACAGGTCATGAACTGTGAGTCTGAATCCAGCTTTGATCAGATTATTTGCCATTCGTGATCCCATATTTCCAAGCCCAATGAATCCAACATTCTGCAGTGCAGTGCATCAGTGAAAAGAGAGAAAAGTGAAAATTTACAAAACATGCATCAACTTAATCAACTCATAATTAATCAGCTTAGAAAATTAATGACAAGATTAGAGAGAGACCCGCAAGTGATTAGGGGGAACCTGTGCCGAAGAGAAAGCGCGTATTGAAGAGGAGACCAACGCAGAGTTGCATTTCGAAAGAGAAAGCAAAGATTTCAACTTGCAAATCGCCATAGATAAATATCCTTTCCTATTTCTCACTACAACAATAAAATGAGACACGACATGAAATTTCACGATGGGACCAAACAACCACGTGCTTAAAAAAAAACGTTAATTTAAGAAGTACGAGGCAAACTTCTTGTCAGCATGGACTTGTCCAGATTCACATGTAAATTTTGTCTCATTTTTAACGTTAAAATTAAAATCCTGTACTAAGTAATAAATAGAAGTGCTAAGAACACTTTTTTCTTACTAAGAAATGTATGAAAATCACATGATTTTAGACGCTCACACCTTATTTAATAAATTTTTCTCATAATATTATAATATATAACTAATAAGAAAAAATGTATTAACAAAATGTGTTAGAAAAAAATTGATATAACTCCTCAATAATGAAATAAGGATAAACATAACTTATGGATAACTATCAATCTTGACGCCGCATGACGACACGCTCGTTCACCTTTTAGATCATGGTGATCTTGTTCGATTTGTAATTCTTAATTCTTTTGTTTATAAACAATGTATGGGCCAAAGCAAAGAGAAACCCGAATAATGAATCCTGATGGAAATAATTTAGATTATGAATGTTTACATTAAAATCTTAAAAAAAAATATATAATTATAAGAGAAAACTAATAGCATGTTCAGTTTTTTGTCTAATTTTTACCTCTGGGAAACAAATGGATCAGTTTAAGAACTTAGTTCAAAAGGTGAAAAGTTTTGGATGATGAACCTACTTCCATTAACATTGTCTAATAAAATGAGCTACTAAAAGAAATGAGCTACAAAAGGTTACTGATTTTTTTTTTTTTTGGTTATAAGTTGTCTGATTGAACTAAATTAACACAATAATTTGTGATCATTGAGTTTGGATTGGGGTGTTGCTATTGACATTTCCACAATTGCTAATGATACTGCTCACACATTGGTATCTTTTAATTGTATTTTGAAATTATTCCTTAAATAAAAACATAATAGAATCATATTTTTATTGTCTTTATGAGGTGAAAAAAATAATAATAAAATAAAATTTTATTGTATAAACATGCAATAAAATAATATTTTTATTTCATAGATGAGAATGATTAAAAAATAAAGTAACAGAAATATGATTATGTTATATATATAATACACAACAGACTCATTTCATTTTTATTGCGTACACGAGGAAGGAAAAATTAATTCAATAGAAATACTATTTGATTGTTGTAATGCAAAGGAGACGACATATACAAAAAAATGCAACTGTGATGATGGTGAGGGTATGATGATGTGAGCCTCCTTGAGAGTGGAAGTGAGTGTTTTTTTATGGAAGTGTGTGTTTTGAGATAGAATTACAGGTTAAGTAATATATTTTATTTGAATGTTTTAGAGTATACGTCTCTACTACGTACCATGAAGTCTTTTTTATAATGTTTTTCTATCTTATCTTGCTTGAAGAAAAATAAAAGCAGCATGGGTTCTTTTAATTTGCTGTTTAATTAAATAGAAAAGGAACGAAAATTTATATAAATAAGTTCACTGAAATATCATAGTTCTAAAATATATTTATTCTAATCAGAAATAGTTAAATAGTATTTTTAAGTCATTCACTCTTCATTTTTTTGCCTAACCGTGACTTGAATATACTTGCATTCTCTTTTTTTTCAATCTACTCCATATTTAACTCAATACCAGACGGATGGACATGCATCTCAAATCACCCTTATATCAGCGTATATATCATTCCTTCACCACCTTTTGCACAAAAAAATATTCAGACATGAAAAAATATTCATGAGTAATTATATTCATATATTCAATTCTGAAAAAATTATATTTATATATTTGTTTTTTATAAAAAAATTATCATTTTTTTTTTATTTCTCTTCATCTTCATATTTATTAGATCTATTGGTTTTTCTCTACCTTCCACTCATACACCTCAAAAACAAAGTGTTTACTTGCCATTTTCCTGTTTATAGTGTTTTCGATCCTTTTAATAACGTAAAATGATTTTAAAAGAATAACATGTGATCATATATATATATATATATATATATATATATATATATATATATATATATATATATATATTATTTTTAATTTTACTTACAAATGTTAAAACACTCTTTAATACTACTGAAGAAAAGTGTTTACACTCTCTAATACACATTTTGATGCATGTCTTATTATTGATTAAAATTTATTAAAAATAATAAAATTATAATAAAATTTCATTAAATAAGAAGTTAAACCAACTAAAATTTGTGATTTTTAATTAATTTCAATTATTAATAAATAATGTATTAAAAAAACATGTTTGAAGCTCTATTGTTAACATTTATCTCTATTGAAATCATAAAACTGGAAGTTTCATTTCTTTTTTAATGAATTTCACTTGTAATTTTTTTAATAAATTATAACCAAGATCGTGTTAGAAATATTATATTGAAGAGTGTACTCACACTTTTTAAATTTATTTATTTTAATCTATTATTAATTTAAGAGTTTATGATTTCAATATGGATAATTTAATAAATATATTTGTTTGTTATTTAAATTCAATACAAGATTTAGCATTCATTCTTACATATGCCTTGTGAATTTTATTTTATTTTTAAAAAAAATATCAAATTACAAGTTTACGTTTGAAACACATGATATGAAATGTTATTACTAATAACACGTTTGAAATGTTAGATACACATGCATTAAATATTTCAAAGAAAAACATTATTACTAATAAAACGTGTCTCTCAACCAATTAGTCAACCAATTAGTTAAAGACTAAACTCGTTTGCTATTAAGCAAAAAAGTTAAACAATTTTTTTAATAAATAAATTATTTTCTGGTTAAATAAATTATTTTCTCATATACATGAAGCAAAATTTTACACTAGTGGAGTACAGGTTTACCAATAATTTTATTTGACTTGTACCAAACTCTCCCCCATAAAAAAAAAGAAACATTTGCTCTTAAGTTCGTGCCTGCCTTTTACTGGTAAAGGCATTAATTAGTATATTTTATGACGTAATGGTACGTATCTTACCTAATTTTACTTTTGCAATTTTGAATATAATTTAATTTATTAATTAAAAAATGTATAGTTTAAAATTTGTTAACAAAACCTTAAATTTCATTAAATATTTTTTATAAAAGGTATATTTTTTAAGAATAAAATTTCATTTCAGCTCTCCATGACATTTTTAATATTCTCCACGTTTTCTCTTTTAATGTGCATTTTACACACTATACTCTTGTAATTAGTTAAAATATGTTTCTAATTTCAACCATAACAATCCATCCTTCTTTTATTTTTAATTATATACTTTTTAATCATCTTTCAATCTACTGTATTTTATCCCTATATCTTAATTGAATTTCAGTAGTCTTTTAAAAAAATTGTTTATATTTTTTATAATTTCAATCATTTAAAAATTATAATTTATCTCTTATAATACACAAAACTAAAATACTGTTTTATTATTATTATTATATTTGAAAATCCATAAAAATATGTAAAGAAATAGAAAAATGGTTAATATCCCTGCCCTCATTTATATGGATATAAATTTTGTGAGTGATTATATTGGAATAGCGTCCCTATCAATTACCTTTCTACTCATGAATCATGCGGTTGGACGCAAGGAATAATGTAATAGTAGTGCTGCATTATACGTAATGATAA
This sequence comes from Glycine max, assembly GCF_000004515.6. Lineage (NCBI taxonomy): Eukaryota > Viridiplantae > Streptophyta > Magnoliopsida > Fabales > Fabaceae > Glycine > Glycine max. Next base: position 2,030,295 of record NC_038245.2, read on the forward strand.
AAATATTGTACTACTTATATTAATTATAAAAAAGATAAAAAAAAAGGTATAAATTGATATTTTTTTATTTAAACCATAAATATTTCCTACACCGAAGCCAATTTTATAGGAGTTATTCATATAGCTTGATGATATGATGCTAATTTCCCTTACGAGTTTTTTTTTTTCATATAAAAGGTTTGAATCCGAGATTGTCGTTTTTTTTTTTTATATATTGTTAGATAAAAATTAAAAAGAGACATAACAGGATGAGAAAAAATTACACACGCAAGAAAGGCAAACCAATTAATTACATACAGTCCTCCAACGCAACTGGGGGAGAAGCCATATTCTAGAAACGCATACAGTTCCAGAATTTGGACCCATCAGCTAAAAAGTAACTAATGTGTACTTTTTTAATCTTTTATAATTGATAAATCGACATTTAATAAAAAAATATTTCTTAAGCTTTGATATCAAGGAAATTTATAACTATCTAGTATAATCATAGATGCATATTATAACATGATCTATCAAGAGTTAAAATGAAAATTAAGACTAAAATTGGGTATGGTAATGAGGGTTCATCTTTGTATATTTATACTCATTAATAAAGTATTTTTCAGTTTAAAAAAAAGCATTTTTATAGTTTCATATCTTCTAGAGTTATTTCTTCTATCAGCATAGAATTGTAGTCGTGATTAGAATATATATAAATGTCAAAGCCTTTTCGTTAGTCTAGGATCTTTCTGTGTCCATCCTAAATTCGCAACCCTCATTCCGTTCTCTTTATTTATTTATTTTTTAATTAAAAACATTCAAACTTCACTGATACACATACTTTATTTAAATTCATTATCCATGTTTATAAACGTCATGGCTTAGAGCATCCACATGCACAACACTCAACCTTTTGCTATATAAATCTTTTGTTCCAAGGTTAACAATTGAACCACTGTAGTAGTTTGAATTACTAGTTCTACTCTTATCATTGTGAAACAAATTGCCCAATTGTTCGAGGTATGCTCATATTCCCACCGCCACTAGTTTCCACTTCTTGCTGCATACTTAATTACCAATTATCTTATAATCATTAAAAGTTCACATAATTAAACTTGAATATCACTACCCATTAATCTCTAATCCACGCTGACTTCATAAAACTAGGTATCTTGTCTTATTGTTAAACATGGCTCGCTTTTGTTTGTTCATTAATTTGGTCTTATTGTTATCTTGTTTTAAGTGTAACACAAAAGAAATATACTGGCATTATACTATGTTTTATTTTCCTTCCACTTTTGTTAGTATTGGCTTGCTAAAGGTGACATTTTTTTTTTTGCCTTTTCTTTTATTTTAAATTTGCTTATAATTAATTATAGCTAACAAAGATTATGCTAATTAACAGATATTCAACATGAGATTTTTATCCAAAGATTGGGTGGTTTCATGGGCACTATTACTTCTTGTGTCATGCACAACATTCTCATCAGCTTCTTTGGGGAAACCTGAGAACAAAATAAAAACATCTGTTTTTCTATCACCAAAGATTGAGCTAGGTCCAGGGTTAGTTTCAAACAAAAATTATTTTGATGTTGACTTTCCAAGAGGCCATATTGCAATCAAGAGTTTCAATGCTGAATTAGTTGATGAGGCAGGGAAATCAGTACCACTCCAAGAAGTATATCTCCACCATTGGGTTATAGTAAGATACCATCAACCCAAAAATGTGTCACAAAATAATCAAACAGATAATATTGTTATAGTGAGAAACAGTGGCTTTTGCCAAGATGGTTTTCTTGTCCAATATTTTGGGCTAGGATCAGAAACAAGAGGAACTGCCACTGATATTCCAGACCCTTTTGGAATAGAAGTTGGAAACCCTTCAGAAATTCCCTATGGATTTGAAGAGAAATGGTTGATCAATGTGCATGCCATTGACACAAGGGGTGGTGTGGAAGATAGGCTGGGGTGCATTGAGTGTAGGTGTGACCTTTATAATGTCACAAAGGATGCAGATGGTAACCCTTTGAGTCCATATTATAAGGGAGGTTTGGATTGTTGCCCTGATAATAGCACGTGCAGGTTGAACAAAGGCTTCAAGGGTCCTAAGAGAACCCTAAACCTTAAATACACAGTGAAGTGGTTCAGTTGGGACAACTGTGTGGTGCCCCTTAAGATTTATATACTTGATGTGACTGATGTTTTGAACGTGTCCAAAGGAGTGAGTCCAAAGCATAATTGCAAGGTAAGTGAATTAATTATTCTCAAGAAGCATACATATTAAAGGATTATAAAATCATGGGATAAGGGAATGAACCACGCATCTTTTGAAAATATATGAATTATTCAAAGGCGAAAATATATACTTGATTCTTGGAGACGACTCTCTTTAGAAAAAAATTCCAGTCCTCTTAAATTATGCATTTTCTAAATTTGTATTTAAATTATTTGACACATATAGTTATATTTTCCTTAGTTCTTTCGGTAAAAGTAAGAGATTCAAATAAAAGCACTGACTATATATAAAAAAGTAGATATTATACGAATACTTCGTCCACTTTTATATGTCTCAATACCAATTTAATCTAAACATATATGTAATTCTAGACTTTCCACGTTTCATTTCGTTGGATGTAAGTAACAAGAGATTTAATTTTTTGCTACAGGTTGAATATCAGGTTGAACCTTGCAGCAAAGGCTACAATAGTAGTGCTTGCATTGATGTCAGAAAGACAAGCTTCCCTATGCAAACTGGTGGATATGTCATCTATGGTGTTGGTCATCAGCATGTTGGTGCAAATGAATCAACTCTATACGGACAGGTGATATTAGAATAATTATATGAATATACATTATTGCTTTCTAGTCACAAGAGTAAATAAGAGAAAACTAATTAAACATGGAAAATGGTACTATATATTTTTAACCTTTGTTCCTCTTTGTCATTGATTTCTTGTCATGGAAAATTGGTACCTGTTTGTTCCTTTCTTATCATTCCTCTTTGTCATGGAAAATTAGTACCTCTTTGTTCCTTTCTTGTCATTGATTTCTCAATTGAGGATCGTAAAACATTTTTACTTATGATATAAATCAAGATTAGTACCTCTTTTTTATTTAATTATTTTCGTTGGTATAGTTCTTTTTGCTTCACGAAATGCACTACTCCTCCCACATTCACCAATAAAATAAAATAAAATAAAATAAAATGAAAACAAAAAATAAAAATAAAAATCTTCTATCTCATTCAGGAAATTGGAGGATAGTTGTTGGGAATTGGATCATCAGTGCTTCTTTTACTATTTTTCGATTAATCATATCTTTGAACCCTTATCATTGTAACTGAATTTGTAAGATGTATATTATACCCTGAAGAAAAAAGATTGTGAGATGTTAACTAAATATTGGACTAGAGCTTATTGTTTGAAATTTTGACAAAATTAATTTCAGGATGGGGGAGTTATTTGTTCTTCAATACCAAAATATGGAAATGGAAACGAAGCAGGGAATGAGAAAGGGTATGTTGTAGGAATGTCTACATGTTACCCTCGACGAGGTACTATCAAAATAAAAGATGGTGAAACCCTAACTCTAGAGATTATCTACAGCAACAACCAAAGCCACAGTGGAGTAATGGGGCTTTTCTACATCTTGGTGGCTGAACAACTGCCACACCAACACCTCCTTTGACATTATTATGTGTCCTAAGTAAATTCATCTTGGAATGGATCCAAGAGACTATTATATTATATGATATCTATATGAGCAAATGAATATGTTGTGATGAAAAATAAAGCCAGCACTGAGAGTCTTGTAATAATAGGAAAGCATTAATTTATTATACTATAGTCACATATCTTTAGATAATATCCTGTCAACATATTTTTCACGACGAATCGGATTAATTAAGATCAACTGGTTCTTTTCTGTAACATATGATTCCGTATAAAGTAAAAATAATATTAAAAGTGGTTTCAAGATTAAAAAAAAGAGAGTAATATAACAGTAAGTATTTATATGATCAAATCAATTTAAATGAAAATTTTTCACGTACAAAAGCCTAAATAACTAAATCCCCTCTATATATTAAGTTATATCTAATCATTATTAGAGGGTGTAATTGAGTTGAATTATTAGTATTCAAGTTGAACTCGTTAAATAATCGATAAATTTATTTGTTTAATTAAATAAATAAACTCAGATATAGTATTAGGCTAGATTATTCAAATGAATTAATCTTAATCCTTACACGTTGGACATTTACAGCTCGTTAATAGCTTATGTGTGTATCATAGAAAATAAAAAATATTATACCACATGTTGAACACTTACATAATATATATATATATATATATATATATATATATATATATATATATATATATATATATATATATATATATATATATATTATCTTGTATAAAATATTTAATTAAATATTAAATTGATAAAGTTAAAAAATAATTTAAGAAAATTTTTTTGCAAAAAAAAACAATTAAATGATAAATAAGTAAAACTGAAGCTTTATTTTTTCTAAATATGTCGAACTTAATCGTTTAGTTAGACTTGTTCAAATAAATAAATTAATTGAGTAATCCATTCTTTTTCAAGTCAAGCCTACACACTCCCACTCATTATAGTATCCACATAGTCATTTTTTTTTCTTTCCAAATATTGATAGGCCAGTCAGATACATATACGCTCATTTATCCATCACTACACCTCTGTAAGGATCAGCCCTTTGGGAACTAGAACCCTTTTTAAGAAAATAGAATTATGATTTGATTGAAGGTACAACTGAGTTCTAGACTTGAGTGGTAGAAACTGTTATTACAAGACTCTGGAATAAAAGTTTTTTTTAGTGAATGAAGGAAAGGAATGGCGAAGACTCTAAGAGTCTGAATGACCAGCTTCATTCCTACTCTCAAATCCTAGCATCAGCTTTTCTGCCACAATATCCATGACTTTTACAACTTTCACAAAGAAAATACAAGTTATCTTAACATCATGAGACAAATTTACACGTATAGACACAAAGGTTAAAGGGGCTTCACAATCACTAAGGGGAAGTCACAATTTAGTCCTATATCCAATGGTTCAATAACGGAAACAAGATGAATATATAACACAACCATTGTTACTCAGAGGGTTATAATTACTACATTACACACAGTATAGGCAATTACACAGTTCCTCATTAGTATATTACTCAAAAAGAAGAGTATGTAGAGGAAATTTACCCTATATGAGATCACTGACTTCCTGGCTTTAACATGAACATTCAGACCACATTTGTATATCAAGTAGTTAATGGTTCTGTTGTTTTTTTTTACTAATAAAACATGACCACTACAATTTCCAAGCATATAAGGATTAGGTTGATGGTTGTCAAAGAGATGGGTTAAGAATGAAGAGAATTTTTGAGTATATTCTTATTGAGGACATGCTACTAAGAATAACATGAGTATATTCCTATAGAGGATATGCTTACTAACTTACAAACGCTAACTTATAGTGTTTCTGAAGCATGTTAAGAACATGAGTATTGTGAGTGTCTTGAGATTAATTGTATGGCCTAACGTTTATGATGAATGAACATTAGGTTACCCATTCAAAGAATGGCATAATCCTCACTTAACTTGACTACTCTTCGACAACTCATTACTCCATCCAATAGTCAATTGATGAAAGAGAAGAGATCAAGCACAAGTTTTTGTTCCTAAGATATACACTTGTTTACCCGCCACCAAGAACCAAATGCTTGCTTTAAATGATATATTTTAATGATATCTTTAAATAATATATACAATTGGTTGTCGTAAATTTGAGGGACTATAAACATATTTAAGCCTTAATATTATAACCATTACACAAAACAAGGACTAAAGAAATATTAACAAGTATTACAAGCCTACAATGACCGGTTAGCCCTTGTGTACCCTATAAATCTTCCTTCAAGGAATTCAAAATTTCCTTGCAGGCTATCTTCTTGGCTGTGTCCCTAAGAGCAGGGCCGGTATACTCATACTCGTGAATGACCCCATCAGCTTCTACCTTCATTCTATAATTAGTAACACCATCTTTGCGAGACACGTCCTCTAGTACAATCTTATAACTTCTTTTCTGGCATAGTTCATTCAACTCTCGGATGGGATGGAGCTTCAATGTTTCTGGTGTCACAAGGGGTTCCAAAAGTGGCCTTATGCTTTGCCACACAACCTCCTTATTGAATCCTGAGTCAACAAGAATCGCTCCAGCCAGAGACTCTATAATGTCTCCAAGTACCTATTGAACAATAGGAACAATCTTTATGAGTTTTGTAACGGTTAACACATTGTGGCTGAACAGCTGAAGTAACAGAAAAGAAATGCACTGCAAAACTCAGAAAGTATAACATTACATCTTTAAATTATGCCAAAGAACTAAAGTAATGACAATAAAGAAGGGGACAAAGCAGCTACATGTTAAAACATGAGTCATGATAGACAAATAATGTTTGCAAGGTCCTTTAACATTGGAGAAGCACAAGAATTTCATCAAATTTACCAATAATTGTTTAATTCATTAGTGTAGTAACTAATTATCCTTCGACATTTGAAGTATGTTTAGTGAACTAACTAATTTATCCTTCACATAGAGAAGCTACTCCAAAAATTGCAAGAAAAACAGAATAGAAAACCAGAACAATGCTTCACCAAAAACTAAACGAAAAATAGTAAATGGTAACCATGGGTTTTCATGTAACAACTTATGAATAGGAAAAAAATTAAGTTTTATAATTGATGCGTTAAGTTACCCATTTATCCAACTTTATCCCCCACCCCCTCCCCATCAATGAATGGTTAACAGACATTCACAACAGCTTTTGTAGAAAAACTCATACCAAATATTATTGCTAAAAAACCCATAAAATAAACCACCATAATACAGGTCACTTTTCCTCTCATCACTTAAAAGATGGTGTTTTCTCTAACAATAACGAGATATTTAGTTAGTTAAGCATTTTCAAGGATGCTCTTAAGTAGACTTGTAAGTGCTGGATAAGCATGTATCCACCCTAGAATTTATAGAATTAATACACCCTTACTTGCACACTTTATAGTCCAGTTCACTTTCAAGGAGCTTTTCCCCGTATTCAAACACCACGATGACAGTAATAATATTTGTTAGCATTGACTCAATACTTAAGAAATAATAACCAAGTGAACCTATGAACCAAAATTTAACAACCAACCTTAGGGGGTGATGCCTCTGACTCGTATCCAAAAGTTGATGATGAAGACAACTTATCAAAATTGTTAAGTGTGACAGCAATGTGCTTATGCAGTTCTTGTGAGGCATGGAGTACATGTTTGTGCAACCCATGCTTAATGGCAGACCATGCATAACAATCATTATTCACAGAAGCTGCCCTCATGTCAGTCAACTGCCCAGGTGACATGCCAGGATATTCATTGTACAAATGCCAAGTAATCAGATAATCCAAAACTGAATCTCCAAGAAATTCTAGTCGCTGCAGGGAAAGGAGTATATCATTCACAATTGAGATCAAAGAATCAAAAGTAACAAGAATACGAGGAAAACATGATTGATCATAAAGAATCGGCACAAATACTATTTATTAGGTCCCACCAAGACTTAAAAGTTAAAACAGATAGGCTAGTCAGTCAACATGAAATAGGTAAAAGTTGTCCTTTAATAATACATGCTAATCACTGTCTTGTTTCCATATAATGAATAATAACAACAGGAAATACCTGATAACATCTAGGAACTTCAGGCAGCATGTACGAACCATGGGTTAGGGCTTCCACTAAAAGAGAATGGTCATGGAATGAGTATTTTAATTGTGATTCTAGGAATCTGACATTTAACAGTTTCTCAGGTTGAATGTCAAAGTGCCTCTCATAGGGTATTTTATCAAAACTGACTTTAATACCAACCCAATCCATAAACAGCAATGCAGATATTTCGCCACCAGTACTGAGGAAGGCACCAATTAGTGCCTCAACAACATCAGCAATAATCTTGCGATTTAATTTTCTTTTTCCGTGAACATAAATTTTTTTCCCCTTGATAACCAGCTCTTCTAATTTTAAACTTTCAGGTTTATCCCCAGGAATGGTCCAGGCATGAGGATCAAAAGGCTCATTTCGTATGAAGCCCTGCAAATCAAAATAATGCAGAATTCAGAATTCTGAAGTTTCAAGATGATGGTTACACAATCCTCATGATAAAAATGCAGAATTATGAAATCATGTTAATTCATCTGAGAATGGATCAAGCGATAGCTAGCAATACAGTCAACTCCTCATGATAGAAGCATTACAAATTAGATAGCACATTACTCGTAAATAACTAAATATTATAAACTTTTCAGTTTAAGCTTTGATAGGAACCCAAGAAACAATTCTGGAAATTGAGTGTTATACTACTATGAGGAGCTCCTAGCTCTTACAAGGAAAAAAAACCCACACCAGCCCAAAGCCTAGCTATCTGTACACACTCAACAATTTTCTGCTTACTCCATACTAGTCTCTTCCTAAAACAACTGTAGCATTTCCAACTGCCTACTCAGCATACTCACGTGCAACTATTGAGCAGCTCGCTGCACTCCTTTCTTTTCAGTAGACTATTCAAGTCTTAAAAACTGATCAGTTTGGGCTTCCTCAATATTAGAGCTCCCAATTCTATCAGATCTTCACTGCTCAAAGAGCAAATAAAATCCAAAATCTTGTACAGCATGATAATCGCCCAAAGTCCCAAACAATTGCAACCACTCAATTGATTAAAAAATATAATCTTTTATCAAACATTTTAAAAAAATCAACTAGTCAAAGCATTGAAGCACTCATTACTTTAAGTTATTATATCAGAAATCAAACTCTTTTTTACGCTGATAAAGAAAAATAATACAGATTAAGAAATCAACCATAAGTTTGAATAATAATTCTAAACTAGAATAATGTAAATAAAAAATGCTGTAAGGCAGCATCGTAACAGATGCAGAGCATAAAAAATGGAACATTAAATGAGAGAGAGAGAGAGTACCGGAAGTCCAGAACTGCACCCTAACTTACAGAGGGCAGCATTAGAAATGATCTTTTCCCTCTTCACACTAAGGAGACCTTCATGGTGATTTTTATATGTTTTAAAAAGCTGTTGACTGGCAGCATATTTTAAAAAAGAATCTCCAAGAGTCTCTAGAGACTCATAATGAAAGGCCTCATTGCATCTTTTAGTAGTTATTGCTTCCAAGACCTACAATGCAAGTCACAGATACTATTGGTGCAATTATCTTTAAAATATTTGACAACCAGACAAAATAACAATAATAATAATAATAATCATAATAATAACAATAGTTTTTTTTAAAAAAGGAATCCACACATTCAGAGAACACTAATAGAAATCAACCAAAAGATGCTAACATAGAATATTTTACACTGCAAGTTTCTTCTCAATCTCTTCATTATGTATTGGCTGAGGCAACAGAGGGTGAAAGGAGGGCAGGACAGAAGGAATTAGTTACCTTCACTATCCACAATGCTTGCATCCTATATAATTTTTTTTTTCAGAACTGCTTATATATATATATATATATATATATATATATATATAAATATATATATATTAAGCATACAAGAAAACTTACAGTAAAATAATCAGTTTTCACTACACTTTTTTGTCAATCAAGGACAACTAACAGAAAGATATAAAATTGCCTATTCTGGACTCTGGAGGGAAAAAATGGTAATGTACACTTTTCTAGATTGTAGTGATGAGCAGTTGTAACACACCTTGATTGTTTGAATTTCATTTTGTGTGCAATGATCCAAATGCATCTTCTTTAAGTTGAAAGCTCCAAGTAATGATTCCAGCCGATGCATGATTGATGGAATAAATGAGAAGGTATAAATGATACTATCTTTTATCGGTGACATGACTATAGAGCACAGTTCAGGAGGTAACTCAACAAAGGCCTTGCTTGCTTCTGAAACAAAAAACATAAAGTTAGGATTCAGATTGAATTGTAGGGCTTGATGATAAGTAAGCACTAAGCATAGCCGCAACTTTTTGGTACATATAATACACCTATAATTTGGAAATGAATGAATTTAGGCATTGTGACATTGATATCTTAATTTTCATTAATAGAAGAAGTTACTGATGATACAAATTCTGTTCATATTAAATAACATTAGCTTTCAGAAACAAGCAAAGCCAATAGAGGTAACAACCAAGAAGATTAAAGTTCCTAGTCTAACAAGCCTGATTTCCTTTCAATATCAGAGGGCATATAATGGCAGGTATACATTCAGAAAAATCCACTTCAATTGATATTGGTTACACAGATAACCCAATTTTAAGATTCATGGGCATAATCAACCTCATAGGTATCCACCAGTAACAAAACTATTACGTTTTTTTATAATTTATAATTAAAAAAAAAGACACTTCCATGCATTTCTGGACAACAATGATCAAATCGTTGGCCTAATCTCACTAAGAGATTAAGGAACAGAATAAAATAAACAAATTGAAAATTCCAAGTCTAACCTCCATCCTTCCCTTGTTTTTGTCCATGACAGTAATTTTTAACTTTAAAATGGTGTCTTGCTTTGAGTAGCCATTGATTTTCAAATTGTAGTTGAATGCCATGGCTGAAAATTGTAAACAAAAGGAATAACGCACTCTAGTAGATAAAGTAATCTGAGAATAAACATCAATAAAAAAAATGACTTACTGTTGTTCATAGTATTTCTTGTATGTAGTAACTTCACCACCCCTTAGTTCCATAGGTGAGTTTCCATGCAACTCCATTATACCAGTGGTGATATAGAAATAAATCTTACCACCAGGATGGGAAGTACAAACCAACGCATCTTGTAGTTTACAAGTGCAAACTAGACCACTTTTTGTCTCTATGTGGGGTTGATGATACTTACACGTAAAACTAGATGGTTCTACAGATTTGATAGCTAACCAGTTTACATGTGATTTTTCCCCTTTACCAATAGCTGGAAGCAGCAGATAATCAATCTCAACATTGTCTTCCAAATAGCATTTGTCTAAACTAGTTGCCAACTTATTCATGCTATGATCTATGATACTTCCAAGCAAAGTGACCTGGAACTTTTTACACAAAAGAACCTGGAAAACAAAAAATTAACAATAAATATACTGACTTTTCCGAACATTTCAAATATGTTAGATACAATTAAAGGACTACACAGCATACCAGGTTTGGCGAAAGATTAATCGTTCCTTTGTATCTTAACTTTAGTGACACGCTACCTCTGTCAAAACCCATATCAAATTGTGTGCATCCAATTTCTGGATCAAGCTCAATTCTTATGGCAAGAAAAATATCTTGCACAGAGATATCATAGCTAAAATTTTGACTGAGTTCCATCAAGTAACAATGGTATATCGTGTGGCTATTATTTGACACAGAATTTACCAATCCAAATGGGACAAAAGTTGGTTGGTTTTCATCATAAGGTTCATTCCCTGAAAGAATTTGTTTCCTGTGTTAGTCATTCAAAGAAATTTATGGACAATTAGAGTTTTATGTTCAAGAGACAATATTTAGAAAGAAAGAAAGTAATAGAAGGAGAAATGAATAGAAGCCAAGTAAGTTACCAAATTCCTCCACCTCTGCTTCTTCAATGACAATATCAGGAACAAGATTATCTGTCAGAGCTCCAATTTTATGAAGTTGTTTGCATGCTTCAAGGCATGCGATATTCTTTAAGTGTTTTTTGTTACCTTCTACACAAATAGGCTGTAGAGGGCAACTCTTGGGAAGATACAGTGTTCCAGTCTCTTTGTCCCACCTTGGAGCTGGTTTAAAGTACCTGGGAGTTTAATCAAGATGGGATAAATGTTGAAGAACAGGATAAAAATAAAACAAAAAACCAGGATGATGCAAAGGAATGCATATCTTAGGTTCATTAAAATGAAGGAACAAAAAACATGTAATAAGGGAAGGAATGAAATAACTAACCCATCTGCAGGGAGGCGCGAGCAATATAAGTATATCAAACTAATGCTAGAACTAAGATTTGCAATGGCTCCTGTGCTTGATACGTGATAAGCTTCCTTATCAAATTCATCACCTTCAAAAGGATCACATGGAAGGGAAGAATGACGCAATGACTCCTTCCTCATAATATCTGCACTAGCAAGGTATTTCTCTAGTCGAGAACACGTAACTGAATCCCCACTGTAATTTCAAAATAAAATAAAGGTTGTGTAGGGAAAATTTACTTCAACTGGTAAAGCATATAGATTTGACGCTATAATTTTGTCTCATACAGCTTAATAATTTGCACTTGCCTAAGTGCCAGAGTAATAACAATACGGAGGGAGTAATGTAAAAAAAAAAATACCTCTTAACCATTAATATGTAATCTGAATTTCTCATTCTGGCACGTCCTCGGGACTGTATGAAACTGCACACTGTGGGACATGGATCAAATCTAATAACTAAATTGCATCTTTGAACATCTAAACCCTCTTCAAGAATTGATGTTGCAACAATGATGTTAACCTGCATATTAATTTTTTTATTCAGAAGACAATGCATTTGATTATTATAATACATGAGGTTGTTTAAGAAAGAAACATACCAATCCCATTCGAAATTCATTCACGATTTCATTTTGTTTTGTCCTTGACTGATTTTGCAATCCAAAATTGTATCCTGCAATGAATTTAGTCTTCCAGCTGTTGTATTTTGGAAGCAAGGTATTCAATAGATCCTCAAGGACAATGGCTGTAATGATCCTTTCCACAAATATTATGCATCTCATGTCAGTCAAACCCCTGCAATTGAAGCAAAAATAGTAGATCCATCAAATAGATTTAATAATAACCATAACCTGTCCCCATATTTGATAATTCAGCCTATTTAAGAAGAAAGATGAGACTTCACATTTAAATGACTAAGTGACCAACCATAAAGGCATTTACTCATTCAATAAGAAACTTAGACAGTCTAATAGGATAAGGAGAACCTAGAGGCCAGAACATCCATAATGATAACTCACATTGAAAATATTTAAAAAGAATTATATCCATGATAATAACCTGTACTCGAGTAGAGAGTCAACAAGACAGCAAACTTTGGAGGTCAACAGACCCATCTTCACATCAGATTTAATATTGTCACCAATAGACCACTGAGGATCTGAGTAAGAAAACATTGTGTAAAAATTAATTCATGCTGGGAATGCAAGCAAAAGATTTATATTTAAAATTTCACTGTTCTCTCAATGGTAGAAGAATCATTACCACATTGCAAGTAACTTTTAAGTGCATGTACACCTTCCAAAATAAAGTCTTTGACAACTCTATCCCCAGAGTGTCCCCATGAAAATGACTCTATTTCATTGGAAGATAAAGACTCTGCAGCCTGTCAAGAAAACAAAAAAGAAATTGTCAATTATGATTTATGAAACCTTGAACAGACATGAGAATCAGAAAGTCTCTACAGTCTCTACAGAATAAAGGCAAGAAAAGAACCTTCAAAGCCAACCAAACACCAAGCTCATCCAGGCAAAACATTAAAGAACAAAAAATCTTTGTTATTCTTTTTTGTGCAGACTCAGCAATTGATTTAGTGAAATCTGAACTTCTTAGAGTGAGTTCATGCTGAGAAACAGAATATCCACTGTTAAAAACCTCAAAAGAAATAATAAATTAGGACATAAAAAATACAGAACTTATAAAGTAGCACTAAGTATAAATGAAACTGTGATTCTGACCATGAAGATGATAGGATCAGCAATTGGGAATTGATTCAAACACAACTAGGCACTCAATAAAAACAAATGACTAGAAAGCATACTCATATTTCCACTTTCAATATATGACGAAGAGGAATTTTCCTTTTTCTTAGTTGTTTCAGAGTAGATATCAAAAACTGATATCCTTAAATGTACACACCTGCTCTTTTAACATCTTGAGTTTAGATGCTAATTCTTCAAATAATACAAATTGAATTCCATTGTTGCTGTAAAACTTGAATTTTGGTGTTGATGTTGGTATGAACTCTGTGATGACAGCTTCACTTACACATGTATATACCTTCATTTCAAAATATTTGTCAACCAAACAATCCATAGCAAGACCAAATGGTTTGCACATCAAAACAAACAAGTATTAATCCCATGCAAAATTGCAAATAAGTTTTTCTAACCACATTGCCTCATTTCTTCAAATAAATTAAAAAAAAAAAAATTCTAGCATAACCTGCATAGGTATAGGTTTGACTACCTATAGGCATGTTAACATACAACTGTTTCCTAAAAACTAGGGAAAAAACACTTCTAGAGATAATTATAAAGTATCAAATAAGATACCATCAAGTTAACATAAATTTAACCCTTTTAAATTTTAATACTTCTTGCCAGAAAACTTGCCACTTGGAGGCCCTAATGATAGTCTCTATAATGTATGTACATATGGTTATCTTTAATTACTCCAATGTTTATACAATTATATAAAGAAGGTAGCAGACAACACTCAACACAATAACATGAGCAGAAAGAAGAAAGCAAGAAAAACTGTACAAAAGAGGGAGGAAAAAAACAACCTTTGAATGCATTAGAATCATTAGTTTCTGAATATTCTCTGACCAGGATGATTCAGATTTTCCAACTGGATTGAAAAAAAAATTAAAAGAAAAAGGGAATTCAACATTAGAGGAATGAAAAAGAAAAGGAAAAAAAAACAGGCAATGCAAGGAGCCATAAACTTTCTCTAGGCTTGTATACCTTTCGACTTAATAGGAGATGCAGTCATCCCAAAAATTCGAGGGAGGTCAGAGATACCAGATTTTAATTGATGATGATAAAATTCCTGCATAAAATCAAATCTTACAAAATTAACAAAACTAAGTCCACAACACAAACTACAATCTCATAATGCAGATGCTTAACAAGGAAACAGTAACTTGCAATACAAGATTGTAATAGACTAATTGTCCTCAATCAAAACAGGTTACAACTGTTACAGAAAAAAAAAAGGAAAAGCACAATACGAACAACGTCACCAATTCAAATTATAATCTCCTGTTGTAAAGTAAGAAGGTCAATGGAACAACAAACTTTCAGATGCTGTACATCAGGCCACACCACCTTATCACATCCATGGAATTCATGTTCAACATCAAGTCCCTTTACATATTATCTTTGGAAAATGCAGTATTCAGATTTCAGATCAATTACTCACAACAAAAGTTTACTGCAATTTATATGACAGCGTATTGCAACTATTAAACAGAGGGTGATAGCGGCGGTGAAAGCACGGCCGCAACGAATGCGTCACGTGCTGGAAAGGCATTGCTGTCTGGTGTTGTTTGGCAAGCACAAAAGGGCTGCATGGGGGCACGTCAGAAGTCCAATCCCGACACCGTGGCCACCGTTGTGTAGATTGGCGAACAGTAATGCTGGTGGTGGGGTCACCGGCCGGAATGGTCACGGGCAGTGGCTGGAAAAGTGAAAAAGATTGCCAGAAAAAGAATGGCAAGAGAGGGGACAAACCAGAGGCATACACAATTCACCGAAAAATGAATTTTATATCCGGGGACACTGGGTCCACCAGGCAAGCATGGTTCTCAAGATACCTTTTTTAGGATCTGGATACCATATTAAACAGTAGGAACCAGAGGCATATTAGGCGGAAACTGTATGTCTAAATGACATTATGGTACAGGTTTATATAGACTCATCATATTAATTACACATAATTGGAGGTGATACAGTTTCCTCTAAATCACATCCTATCAAATCACTATGCAATAAATAAAATTTATTTCTGATTCTCAAAAAGCAACCAATGGCATGTTTAGGAATATAGTTTGATTAAGCGATTATTTAACAAGAGCTTATCGCATAAGCTTATTTTGATAAAAATCCAAGTAAAGATTATTCAAATATGCCAAAAAATAAATATAAGAAAGTCATAAGCAACTTTCATAGGCTTAACCAAACACCTGCATAAGTGCTTGATTTAATGTCAAGAGGAGCCCAAGTTATGTAAAATCTCTTCTTTCAAACACCCCGCAAATGGACCTAAATGCCTTTTTCATCAAATAGTTTCCAGGGATGAGTGCACACTGCATATATTTTTCCATCAAATAGCTATTTATAGATCTAATAGCTGACCCACATATGGATGGACAGTCTTTTGTTATTATCGGTAGGCATGGCAAAGAAGGAAAATATTTTAATCTCACCAATCAACCACCGCTCACACCTGGTCTGTACATTATCCATTGAAAAATGAATCCAAGGTCAATGACTTAGAAAGGTTAAGGGTATATTACAAGTTTACAACATATTATTGAAGAAGTCATTACTCATCCTACAGATCATGATGATTCAAATCCTACAGACCGTGATTCTTGTATTGTTCGAATGATAATTACACTGAAGTAATTGAACATTAAAAAGTCTGAATTTTATCCAAAAACAACGTCATTTATGGATTTTATCAGGAAAATCAAACAGGTCCAGTTCAGTCTCTTTTTCACATATTATAATTAGAATTAGAAAGAAATTCAGAGGCACAAACCAGTAAAGAAAAAAAAATGGAGAGGATATAACACTTACAGTCATGATGCAGGCATAAGGGTGTTTACCCCTAGCATGATGGCATTCATCCATTATTAAGACATTAATCATATTCAGTTTGAAGAAGCTATGCCTCAAGCAGCTCAGCAATATTGCAGGAGTCATGACAAGCACCTATACATTCAAAAGCAATACAGACAGTAATAAACAATTACCCATGCAGCATACAAAAAATAAATTTCAGAGGCATCAAACTAAAAGTAACAAATGATGCAATGCGAATCATATTCAAGCCCATTGAATAATAGAAAAAAAGAAAACAGTTGTCATCTTTTCCATTTAATTCAAACATAAAGATAGAAGCCAAAAACTATGTTTAAGTATACTATAAGGCTTAACCCAGTACAAACTTCAAAATAAAGAGGAAAATGTCAAAATTAGAGAGCAAGCAAGAAATGGATTCCAAAAGGAACAATAAAAGAGTTTGTGGCAGATGGCCATCAATAAAATCAGTGAAGTAAAAGCATTTTCATTACTATGCAACACTTATGCAATCAAATAGGATAAGTTCAGAAGTGTTACTTCAAAGCCATTTCATTTAACAATTTAAACTTAAAGGAATTTTCAATTTTTTCAATGGAATTGGTGAAAGTAAAAAAATAAAATAAAGTAACAAATCGTTGAATTGTGTGATTTGTATCAATGATACGGAATAGCACAAATTCATTCATGTATCGTGAGACACAAAGTAAGATTCATCTTCTTTCAAAAAAAATAAAATTAAGATTCATCTTATGATAAAAGTCAGTAAGTAGCTGAATTGTATCAAATTGTAATATTCAAATCATAAATGAATTGTAAGTTCCAAATCGTTAATCATAAGATTTTGATAACCATGGAAATAAATATTCAGCCACCTTTTCAAGTGGGGGGAACAGGAATATGTCACAAACAGATGGGTTATGATTAAGCAAAGCAGGTCTGTAAAAATAACAAGGGCATCTTTCTGTTCTGATAGAATGCAAAAACCCTCACCTCATGTTTTTCCATTTCTTGTTTCCAGGTAGCAGCATCCCAGAAGTCAACTCCCATATCTCCCCAATACATTCCCACTTTCAAATCAGTATGTCTTTTCACGGCTTCCGCTTGCTAAATTTACAAGTGAACAGCAACAAGTTAAAAGATAATGAAGAAAAAGTCACAGTGATTGTACTGATCCATTACATGGCAACCAAATAATGCGTCCCAAATTTGCAAAGGGCATCATAAGAGAGAAAGTAGCATACTTGAGAGACCAACACAACTTGGGGAACCAAGAACACTGCAATGTAAGGAGAAGGCTTTCGCAGTTGATGAGCATAGCTGCGAAGAAGCATGATAGCTATCAAAGTCTTGCCTGAACCAGTCTCCAAGTACACTATGGTATTCTCATGGATAGCTTTGTACAAAGCTTCAAGCTGATAGCTACAAAAAAACAAAAACAAAACAATCAATTCAACATCAATGAGAAAGTGATGATGATGACACGAAGATGATGACAATAATAATAATATATTCAACAAAAAATGCATGCACTCATGACGGCTTTTTTTACCATTTGGAGTAAAAAAAAAGTTCAAAATTAACAGAAATTGTAAAAATTTCGAAACTACTTTTACGACCTATTATCCTAAATGAGAATTAATTCAAAAAATGTCCCCACTTGATAATTTCCAAAAAAAAATAACCCCCAATTGTTATAAAAAAAAAAAAAACCACTCATGACTCAACACTAGAAGTGTTAAACAATAACATGTGCACATTAAATTAAACTCACCTTCTAGCAAATGGTAGAACATCAGGAGCAATGTTCTGATCCTCCTGTGAATCAGTATCCATTTCCATTGATGGTGCCTCTTCCATGGTTTCTTTGCCTTTCTGATCAACCTACATTCAAATTCCAACGAAAGAAAACCACCCCATCACGAAAAATGATCCATTTCCTTGTCATGGAAAATGTAAAACAGCAAACATATCTAAACCCAGAACTCACAAACACAAATCGAATAAAGGGTAGTGCAAAAGGTTCTATATTTCCCCTCTGAGAAGTGAGAGTGATAGGGTTCTCGTGTGTGTGTGAAGTGGTCGTCGTTCACATTGGATCATTGGGTATTTGGTAAGCAAAACAAAAGATTAAATTTTGGAAAATGCCGCACAAAGGAAATAAAAACTAATAATTCTAACAACTAATATTTGTCTATATATATATATAAAAAAAAACCTAATAGATACGAGAGAAAGAGAAAGAGAAAAGAGAGTACCAATGAATTTGAACGTTGTGCTGATTCTCTTTTTCTTTTCTTTCCGCCGTACACTGAGAGTGAGAGCGATGAGTCCATGCTTGACGTAAAAAAGTAATCAGAAGAAGACTCTGCCGAGAAAGAAAAGTTGGTGGAAGACCAAACAAAAGGAAGTATGTCGAGGACTGACTAGATGTTGAAATTTATACACGAGAAAGAGAAAACAAAAAAGGTTAAATAAGTGAATATTATTATCTTGGTCTCTCATTTTTTTTCTTTCGTCTCTATAAAATTTGAAATATTATTTTAGATCCTGTAAAAAGAGTAAATTTTGATTTGTGTGTAAAAAGACTTCTTTGATTTTCATGTCTATGAGATCTAAAATCATTATTTTTTTTATCACAATATTCATTTTAAGCGATAAATAACATTTATAACATTGCATAAATCTAGATAAATACTAACATTCTTATTTAAGGAATGTGAGCACGTATGAGCAGAAATTCTACAAAAGATCGGGTTGATGTACAGTTGTACACCTTATGTTGTAAGGAACTTAACTAACCTTGCATGAACATCCTATGACATTATACGCTGCTCATGATAAGATTTTGGTGTATATTGAATAGATTTTAACATGTGTCATTGTTGACCTATATGGTCGAAGTTCATGGTATATTGTGTTAAGGGACACTATTGACTTATTGCTTATTGATAAGAATCTTCATGAACAATCAATTAGACACAAGGATACAACAGGAAAAAAAATGTTCAGGGATCCTATAAAAAGAAAAAAAATTCAAGGAACTAATTAATTTTTTTTTTTGGTAAGAATATGATGACTTGAGAATCAATTTAGCCTTATTCAAATATACAAGTCAATAAGAAAATTCTTATTGTTAGTGCTCTTTTATTGTTAAGTTGTTTTTTTTCTTATTATTTCTTGCGGTCCTTTTTACAAAACCTAATTAACTAATTCATTAAAATAGATGAAATTGGTTATATTTTTTTGGTAGCATTAAGTATGTCTTAAAAATTTATATATATATATATATATATATATATATATATATATATATATATATATATATATATATATATATATATATATATATATATATTTCAAAATTATCCCTTACATTAATTAAACACTTACGAAAACGTATATGCCACCAACTATTTATAATACAAAGAGAAACCACTTTAATTATTTTTGTAATAAATAATTAATGAAAAAACTCTTTAGATTTGTTCTTAAAAGAAAGACCAAACACCACTTCTAACCTATAAAAGTAACATATTCCCTATGATCTCATATATAAGAAAAAAGAGTACATTTTTTATCTTAAATACCAGATAATTTTAATTTATTTTATTTTATTTTATATTATTGTCTCTAAATTACCCTTAGTTTAATTAAGGTACTAATTTTAATAACTCTTTTTTATCCTTAATACCAAATTTTAATAAAAAATAAATTGAAAAAAATCATTTTTAATTAAAATTAATACAATTAAATATGATTAATTAATTAATTAGTATGTATTTTTTTATATATTTGTGATCTAGTACACTGGCGTGATTTTCCCCATTCAAAACAGGGATGTTTGGTAACTTTACCTCATATAAGATTAGTGGAATAAATGAGTGATTGAAACACTATTAAGCAACGTCATTTAGTACAACATTAAAGAATCTTATCTTATATATAAAAGTAAAGTACAGTGACATAATTTTTTTCCCGCACAAAACAGGGATAGTATAGTAACTTGAGATACATAAGAAAGGTGGAATAAATAATTAATTGAAGAACTATTAAGCTACATTTATTATAACATTAAAGGATCTTATATATGAAAGCAATGACACTGACATCGATTTTTTCCTCTCAAAATAAGGATAGTTTGGTAACTTGAGTTATAGTATAAGATTAGTGGAATAAATGAGTGCTTTTGAAGCACTATTAAGTTGCATTTTTTTATGAGTTTTATTACATTAAAGAATGGTATAATGATTTTTTAGGAAATAAAAAGTAAAAACAGCTCCTCTTTTAAAGTGGGTTGATAATTTGGCTTATTTTGTTCTTTTTCTAAGACACAGATATTTGTCCTTACTATATGTTTTTTTGTATGATAATAAACTTTGTATTTTAACATATATTTTACTATAATTTCTATCCATGATTTATCACATGTGGTATAAATAAATGTTATTTAATTCTCAAATGTGACTCATATCTCTAATAAAAAGAAAGCATTCCATATGTTGATCTTCAATTCCTACATATATAAAAATTATTATCGTTTAGTGCATCCAACAAAAGTTAAAATAGACTGTTGGCTTCATAAAACAAAATATCATTCAAAACTCTTAAGATTCGAGATTATAATATTTAAAGTTAGTCAAATCTGATTTTTTGTTGTTGGACAAATCTTGAATTAATTAATTTTTGTCATGAATTACTATAAGGATGAAATAACCTTCTTTATAAATAAAAAAATGATGAAATAATTGCAATGTGTCCACCTATATGGATAAAAAAAAATATTATCGTCTACTGCATCTAACAAGAAAGTTAAAATAAATTGACTTTATAGAACAAAAATATCATTCAAAACTCTCAAGATTATAATATTTAAAGTCAGTCAAATCTGGTTTTTTTTTTTGGACAAATCTTGAATTGATTAATATTGTCATGAAACTAATTGGTAGCTATATTGCTTTTAATTGTGTTTTATGATCTTCATTTTACTATATTTTTATATTATTATATTTTTTCTTTTAATGTGTCTCCTTACATAAATTTATTGAAGTTTTTTTATTTTATTTTATTTAAGAAAATATGAAAATGCTTTTGCCTAATTAATGTAGATTGAATTACATGATCACATATAATTTAATTCTTGCGTGTTTCTATATTCTATATATAAATTAAATTTGGACTCTATTTTGTTATCACGGTTTTAATGATTTTTTAATTCATTGTTATATTACCTTTATTATCATTTTTTGTATATTCAATTTAAATTTAAATCTGTCTTTGAATTAATTTAGATATAAGTTGAATTTAAATTATTTTAAATATAATATAATTTTATATGCTAAGTACTTGAAAAATTCAAAGCCCATTAACGATGATAATATATATAGAAGAGATAATATGTATTATATTAAATTAATATAAAACATCTCGAAGAAGTTAATTTTATGAAATATAGATTGAATAGAATAATAATTTTTAATACAATTTTTTAACTAATATGTCATTTTATTAGTTTATATCTTATCTAATGAATTTTTATAATTTAAATTATTAAAAATATTTTTTATGAAATTTAAATATTATAAAATAATAAAGTTTACCTTTTCTACAATATAATTGTAATAAAATAATTATTTTTTCATTTTAAAATTCAAGATTATAAAAAATTTAAATTTAAATGTAATATAAAATTTAACATTATATATTAAATAATTTTAACATATAAAATAATGATTATTCATATCGAATGAGCAATAAAATCATACTCAAATGTTAAAATTAAAGAAAAAACATGTATAAAATATTATGTACATTATAATTATTAAAAACTCGAATATATATTTAAGTAAAATAACATATTATCTTATACATAATATCTTATTTTTTCTGTAAAGTAGATTGTAAATAGAGAATTCTTTAAAAAAAAGGGAAATAAAATTAAGTTAATTTTATAAAAACATATTTCAAAATATAGTCTTTTGGTGAAATTATTTTTAACTTTTTTTTAAAATATTTTAATTTTAACCATGCATAATTTTTTAATTACAATTATTTACATATTAATATAATTATTTCGCCCCTCCCTAAAAAATTCTTGAGTGTATGACACAGGTCTATGACTAATTTGAGTCTTATAAAAAGAAGCAAAATATTATTTAAGCAAATTTTTGTGTATTTTTGTTTTCTTGCCTTTAACCTTTTTATTTTCTTAAAAAAAACTACCCAAAAAAATTAAAATTATGGTTAAAGTGTGTTTTAAAAATTATGCATGAAGTACTTTACTCAATAATTATGTTGTAGTTATTTATTTTTGTCGAACTGACTTATTGTATAATTGTCCTTTTTCTGTAACATGAAAATTTTACATCCATTTTCTCTAAATAAATTAAATAATCTTACTTAATTGAATTAATTATTTTCATATTTTCTGCTAATTAATTCCATAAGATGTCCACACGTTACAAAAAAAAAAATACAATATTACATATTAAATATTCTTAGAAAGAAAAATCCTTAAAACAAGATATAAAAGACAACAATTGCTAAAGTAGTAGATGGTGTCGAAGGGTCCACTAGCTGACCATGCACAAACTCATCAGATTTGGCCATCTTGGATTCAAAGTCTGACTCAAATTTAGCTATTTTTGCTAAAAATGACATTGCTTTCTCTTCTAAACAACCCTTCACAGCAGTAAGCTTTTCAGCTTCCTGATAATCTCCAGGTTTTTCTCCAAATCTTCAACCTAATCAGCCTTCACTTTTGCTGCAGCAAGTATCTCCATTCACGTAGACACTCAGGTTCAGCTGATAACCCTTGCACAAAGCAAGAAACACCAAAAAAAATACCAACAAGTATTGCTATTACAACCTACAATGACAGTTTTATTTTTTTGAATCGGCGAAATAAATGATATATAACTAATAAATGGTACAGGGGTACCAAAAACCCTTTTACATCAGATTCAATAGCGAAGCATATGCCTGCAACAACCCCACATGGTTATAATGTATTTATATTCCAAGAAGCCAATACAAAATAAAGTATAACCTTAACTACCCCCACTTTATACCCCTGCAAAATAGCCCTACAATGACAGGTTAACCCTTGTGCACAGTACACAAGTTTTTCAAACTTATGCACCATTTGATTCTCCTTCCTTCAAGGAATTTAATTTTTCCTCGCAGACTATCTTCTTGGCTGTGTCCTTATGAGCACCGCCATCCTTCAAGGAATTCAAAATTTCCTTGCAGACTATCTTCTTGGCTGTGTCCCTAAGAGCATCACCTTTATACTCGTACTTGTGAATGATCCCATCAGCTTCTACCTCCATTCTATAATAAGTCAGACCATCTTTGCGGGACACGTCCTCTAGTATAATCTTATAACTTCTTTTTTGGCATAGCTCATTCAACTCTCGGATGGGATGGAGCTTTAATGTTTCTGGTGTCACAAGGGGTTCCAAAAGTGGCCTTATGCTTTGCCACACAACCTCCTTGTTGTATCCTGAATCAACAAGAATTGCTCCAGCCAGAGACTCTACAATGTCTCCAAGTACCTACCAAACAATAGGAACAATCTCATGAGTTTAACAATGATTAACAGAATGTTGTAGCTGATCACCACAATAAAGAGATATTTATTTAGTTAGTTCAATATTCTCAAGGATTCTCTGAAGTAAACTTGCCTATGAAGTGCAGGAATAAGCAGGTATCCACCCTAAAATTTATAGTTAATTGTACACTTTACAATCAAGTTCACTTTGAGGAGTTTTGTCCTATATTCAAACACCATCAACAGTAATAATATAATACTTTATCCGTTTCTATTTACAAGGCATAGTTGACAAAATTACGCTTATTAAGAAAATTAGTTAAATTTAGGTATTAGCATTAAATTTGTCTTTAATTGTAATATTTTTCCAAATTTGTCCTTAACATTAATGGGAGTCTACTCACTTCTTCTATCTTCATACAAAAGAGAAAGTGACAACTCAAAGTAACATTTAATTATAAATTAAATAAATAAGGGTAATTTAGTAAAAAAATAATTAATGCACTAGAGAGATGAAATGAAGTCTTATAATAAGGGATAAAAATACTTGCTGACTGTCTTATAAAGACGGAAAGAGAGGGTATATGTTACCATTAACTCTAATGTTAACAACTAACCTTAGGGAGTGATGTCTCTGCCTCGTAACCAAAAGTGGACAATGAAGATAGCTTATCAAATTTGTTGAGTGTAGCAGAAACATGCATATGCAGTTCTTGTGAGGCATGGAGTACATGTTTGTGCAACCCATGCTTAATGGCGGACCATGCATAACAATCATTATTCACCGAAGCTGACCTCATGTCAGTTAACTGCCCAGGTGTCATGCCAGGGTATTTATTGTACAAATGCCAAGTAATCAGATAATCCAATACTGAATCTCCTAGAAATTCTAGTCGCTGCAGGGAAAGGAGTGCATCATTCACAAATTAAGATGAAAGAATCAAAATTAACAAGAATACGAGGCAAACATGATTGTTCATTTCCAACAAAACTTAAAGAAGATAGGCTAGACACTTTGGAGTTGGTGAAAGTTCATTCATACATAATAAACACATGTCACTGTCCTGTTTCCGTATAATGAATAATAACCACAGTAAATACCTGATAACATCTAGGAACTTCAGGCAGCATGTATGAACCATGGGTCACAGCTTCCACTAAAAGGGAACGGTCATGGAATGAGTAATTTAATTGCGATTCTAGAAAACTGACATTTACCAGCTTCTCCGGTTGAATGTCAAAGTGTCTGTCATACGGTATTTTATTAAAACTCACTTTAATACCAACCCAATCCATAAACAACAATGCAGCCTTTTCACCACCAGTGCTGAGGAAGGCACCAATTAATGCCTCGACAACATCAGCAACAATCTTCTGTCTTAATTTTCTTTTTCCACTAACATAAATTGTTTTCCCCTTGGCAACCAACTCTTTCAATTTAAAACTTCTAGGCTTATCACCAGGAATAATCCAGGTATTAGGATCAAAAGGCTCATTCCGTATGAAACCCTGCAAATCATAAGAATGCAGAATTCAGAATTCCAAAGTTTAAAGATGATAATGCAATCCTCATGGTGATAACGCAGAATTCTATAGCCACAACAATTCATTTGAGAATGGATCAAACAATAGCTAAGCAATACAATCAGCTCCTCATGGCACAAGCATTACAAACGGGAGAGCACATTACTTGTGGTAACTGGTACCTATTGTAAACTTGTTAACTTGATCTTTGATAGGAGCCCAAGAAACAATTCCGAAAATCAAGTTTTATTCCACTATTAGAAGCTCATAGCTCTTACAGGGAAAAAGACTCACACCAGCCCAGAGCCTAGCTATCTGTACACACTCAACAATTTTCTGCCTACACTCCATACTAGTCTCTTCCTAAAAAACCAAAGGCATTTCCAACTACTTGCTCAGCATACTCACATGCCTGCAAGCAGCTAGCTGCACTCCTTTCTTTTTTAGTAGACTAACCAAGACTTGGCTCACTTGGATTATGGTCCAAAAACGTGATCTGCCTTGGCTTCCCCCTCAATATTAGAGCTCACAAATCTATTAGATCTTCCCTGTTCAAAGAGCCAATAAAATACAAAACTAATAGAAATTGGGTCAGAAACTCAGAATTACAGAAAGGAAAATGTTTAACTTGCGGAACTTCGAGGATCTACACCTCCCAATGATCAAAGGCCACAATCCTCTAACAAATGATGAGATGATCTCTCTCTTCCCTTCCCTCTTATTTATAGGCAACATGCTTTATTTCTCTAACTAACTAACTCTCTTTAATCATTCTACTTACTAACTATGGGGGTTACCTATAAAAAACTTGCACAAACATGATAATCACCCAAACAATTGCACCCAGTCAACCAATTCACAATTATAATCTTCTATCAAACTTTTTTAAAAAAACAGCATTAATTAATTGAAACATTCAGCCACTCGTTAATTTTTGTCCTTATATCAGAAATCAAAACTCTTCTTCATGCTGATAAAGAAGAATACTACAGATTAAGAAATCAGCCATACATTTAAAGAAATATTAGTTTTAAAGAAGAATAAAGATAAAAACATACAATAAACTGTTAAATGTTAATATGAAAAATGCTGAAAGACAGCATTTATAACAGATGCAGAGCTAAAAAATGGAACATAAATATCAAAGAGAGAGAGTACCGGAAGTCCAGAACTGCACCCCAACTTACAGAGGGCAGCATTAGAAATGATCTTTTCCCTCTTCAGACTAAGGAGACCTTCATGGTGATTATGATAGGTTTTAAACAGCTGTTGACTCGCAGCATATTTTAAAAAAGAATCACCAAGAGTCTCCAGAGACTCATAATGAAAGGCCTCTTTGCACCTTTTCGTTGTGATTGCTTCCAACACCTACAATGCAAATCACAGATACCATTGGTGCAAATATCTTTTTAAATATTTGACAACTGGACCCAAAAGAAAACCAGAATCCACATATTTATAGAACACCAATACAAATTAACCAAAAGATGCTGACATAGAATATTTCACAAGTTTCTCCTCAATCTCTTCATTGTGTATTGGCTGAAGCAAGAGTGGGTAAAAGGAGGGCAGGGCAGAAGGAATTAGTTCTCTCTCTCTCTCTCTCTCTCTCTTTCTATCTATCTATCTATCTATATATATATATATATAAGTTTACAAGAAAACATACAGTAAAATAATGATGAGCAGTTGTAGCATACCTTGATTGTTTGAATTTCATTCCGTGCACAATGATCCAAATGCATCTTTTTTAAGTTGAAAGCTCCAAGCAATGATTCAAACCGATGCATGATTGACGGAATAAATGAGTAGGAATAAATGAGACTATCTGATATCGGCATCATGACTATCGAACACAGTTCAGGAGGTAATTCAACAAAGGCCTTGCTTACTTCTGAAACAGAAAACACATAAGTTATGATTCAAATTGGATCACATATGGGTAGTGCTTATAGCCGCAACTTTTGGGGTACATAGTACAAGTATAATTGAAATTTGAAAATGAATAAATTTAAACATCTTGACATTGATAAGTAAATACTCATTAATAGAAGCAGTTACTGCTGATACAAATCCTATTATGTTGACAGGGTGTCAAAAGAGATAAAATCTCTATTCAATTCCCTGAAATATTTCCGTAAATAAGTTTGATTTTGTACTTATTTTGTTTCCCTGTTTAACTAGTAATTATTGTGTTTCCTTTTTTAGTTTATCCTATTTTAGGTAATTCATTATTGTTATATTTTCTTTCCCTAATTTAGGATTTAGTTTCCATATTTTAGGAAATCACCTAATGTAATTCTCCTTTATAAAAAGGAGGAATCTCTGCACAGTTTATTAACAATAATATTCCATACTTTCCATATTTCTGGAAAGCAGCCTCAAAATAGTTGTTAATAGAAGCGCAGTTACTGCTGATACAAATCATATTCATATTAAGATTATAACATTAGCACTCAAGAACAAGCAAGCCAATACAGAAGCAAGCAAAATTCATGGCATAATCAACCTCCTTGGTAATCACCTATAACAAAACTGTTATATTTATCATAAAAAAGATCATCCATGGAACAAAGATAGAGTATCATTGGTCCAATTCCAATCTCACCAAAGAGAGATTAAGGAACAAAATAAAATAAACAAATCGAAAAATCAAACCTCCTTCCTTCCCTTGTTTGCGTCCATGACAGTGATTTTTAACTTGAAAAATGTGCCTTGCTTTAAGTAGTCGTTGATGTTCAAATTGCAATTGAATGCCATGGCTGAAAATTGGAAACCAAGAAAATAAGAATGACGAACTCTAGTGGATAAAGTAACCTGAGAATAAACACCAACCAAAAATAATTACTCACTGTTGTTCATAGTACTTCTTGTACGTAGTAACCCCACCACCCCTTAGTTCCATAGGTGAATTTCCATCCAATTCCATTGTACCGGTGGCAATATAGAAGCTAATCTTACCAATAGGGTGGGAAGTACAAACCAATGCATTTTGTAGTTTACAACTGCAAACTAAACCACTTTTTGTCCTTATGTGGGGTTCATGATACTTACAGCTAACTTCAGATGGATTTACAGAATTAACAGCTAACCAATTAATAGCTGTATATTTCCCTTTACCCATAGCTGGAAGCAGAAGATAATCAATCTCAAGATCATCTTCCAAATAGCATCTGTCCAAACCAGCAGTCAACTTATTCATATCATGATCTATTAGAATTCTAAGTATAGTAACTTGGAATTTTTTACACAAAAGAACCTGGAAAACAAAAACAAACAATAAATACACTGACTTTTCTTAACACTTACAAATATGTATTAAAGGACAACTAGACAACATACCTGATCAGGCGAAAGATTAATGGTTCCTTTGTATCTAAAGTTTACCGACAAGCTACCTCTGTCAAAACCCATATCAAATTGCATGCATCCAATTTCTGGATCGAGCTCAATTCGCATGAGAAGAAAAATATCTTGGACAGATACATCATAGCTAAATTTGTTATTGAATTCCATGAAATAACAATGATAGACCGTTTGACTATTATTTGACACAGAATTTACCAATCCAAATGGGACAAAAGTTGGTTGGTTTTCATCATAAGGTTCATTCCCTGAAAGAATTTGTTTGATGTGTTAGCCATTCAAAGAATTCTATGGACAGATAGAGCTTTATGTTCAATAAACAATATTTAAAATGGAAGGAAGTAATAGAAGGAGAAATGAATAGAAGGCATGCAAGTTACCTAATTCCTCCACCTCTGCTTCTTCCATGACAATATCAGGAACAAGATTATCTGACAAAGCTCCAATCTTATGAAGTTGTTTACATGCTTCAAGGCATGCGATATTCTTTAAGATTTTTTTATCTCCTTCTACACGAATAGGCTGTAGAGGGCAGCTCTTGGGAAGATACAATGTTCCAGTCTCTTTGTCCCACCTCAGAGTTGGTTTAAAGTACCTGAGAGTTTAATCTAGAAGGGATAAATGATGAAGAACAACATAAAAACAAAACAAAACAACCTGAATGATGCAAAAGAAAGCATATCTTAGGTTCATCAAAATGAAGGAAGAAAAAACATTAACTAGGGCAGCAATGAACCAACTAACCCATCTGCAGGGAGCCGTGAGCAATACAAGTGTATCAAACTAATGCTAGAACTAAGATTTGCAAAGGCTTCAGTGCTTGCAACGCGATAAGTTTCCTTGTCAAATCTATCTTCTTCAAGAGGATCACATGGAAGGGAAGAATGGCGCAATGACTCCTTTCTCATAATATCCCCGCTAGCAAGGTATTTCGCTAGTCGAGAACATGTAACTGAATCCCCACTGTAATTTCAGAATAAAAAAAAGGTATTTAGGGAAATTTTATATTAACTAGTAAAGCATATAGATTTGATGATTTAATTTTGTCTCTTGCAGCTTGATAATTAGCCCTGTCCAAGTCCAAGAGTAATAATGATACTGAGGGAGAATTGTAAAAAACAAAACCTACCTCTTAACCATTAATATATAATCTGAATTTTGCATTCTGGCACGTCCTCGGGACTGTATGAAACTACACACTGTGTGACATGGATCAAATCTAATAACTAAATTGCAACTTTCAACATCTAAACCCTCTTCAAGAATTGATGTTGCAACAATGATATTGACCTGCATATTAAATTTTTTTCTTGATAAGACACTATGTTGGGTTATTACAATAGTGGATTTTAAGAAAGCAACATACCAATCCCATTCGAAATTCTTCCACGATTTCATTTTGTTTTTTCCTAGACTGATTTTGCAATCCAAAATTTTGTCCTGCAATAAATTTAGTCTTCCAGCTATTGTATTTTGGAAGCAAGGTATTTAATAGATCCCGAAGGACAACGGCTGTAATGACCCTTTCCACAAAAATTATGCATCTCATGTCAGTCAAACCCCTGTAATTGTAGCATAAAAAGTAGGTCCATCAAATATATTTAATAATAATAATCACACACACACACACACACATATATATGTATGTCTATATCATTTGTCTTCAAATAAGAATAAGTATTGTAAAACATCCATCAGTTCTCAACCTTAAAAATTGTATGTCATAGCATAAAATGTCCTAATTTATAAATTTTGTCAAAATATCGAGTCAGCCTAGTACTAGCCCAATCACTAGTCAGGACATGATTGGGCTGAATTATGAAATATTGTGATAAGATAAGATTAGGTTAAATCCATCGATGAAAACCCATATCCAGAGCTGAAGAATAGAGGAGAAAGATGAGACTTCACATTACTGACCAAGTGACCAACCATACAGCACTTTCTCATCCAATAAAAAACTTAAACAGTCTAACAAGGAGTCAAGAACAAGGAAAGTCTAGAGATCAGAACATCCATAATAATACACATTATGATTTCAGAATCACATTTGAAATATTCAGAAAGAAACTTATCCTTGATAATAACCTGTACTCAAGTATAGAGTCAATAAGACAGCAAACTTTGGAGGATAACAGCTCCATCTCCACATCATATTTAATATTGTCACCAATTGACCACTGAGGACCTAAGTAAGAAAACATTTTGTAAAAGTAATTGATGTCAGGAATGAAAGCAAAAAGATTTATATTTAAAATTTCACCAATTCTCTCATTAGTTGTAGAATCATTACCACATGGTAAGTAAGTTTTGAGTGTTTGCACACCAGCTGAAATAAAGTTTTTAACAACTGTATCCCCAGAATGTCCCCATGAAAATAATTGAATATCATTAGAAGATAAAGATTCTGCAGCCTGTCACATAAACAAACGATTGTTGTCAATTATGATTTATAATATTTATAAAACTATGAAAAGACATACGAGTCAGAAAGTCTCTGCAGGAGAAGGGAAAGAACCTTCAAAGCCAACCAAACACCAAGCTCATCCAGGCAAAATATTAAAGCAGAAAAAATCTTTTTTGTTCTTCTTCGTGCAAACTCAGCTGCTGATTTAGTGAAATCTGAACTTTTTAGATTGGATTCATGCTGAGAAACACAATATCCATTGTTAATAACCTCAAGAAATAATAAACTATGACAGAAAAAATACAGAACTTATAAAGTACCACTAAATAATAAAAGTGCGACTCTGACTAATAATTAAATACAGGAAGATGATATGATTGGCAATTGGGAGTTGATTCAAACACAATATGCCAATCAATAAAACAAATGACTAAGGGTCATATTCATATTCTCACTTTCGACACATGGAGAAATTTTCTTTTTCTTAGATGTTTCAGAGCAAATATCAGAAACTGATATCCTTATATGTACACACCTGCTCTTTTAACATCTTCAGTTTAAATGCTAAATCTTCAAATAATACAGATTGAACTTCATTGCCCTGGTAAAACTTGAATTTTGGTGTTGATGTTGGTATGAACTCTGTGAGGACAGCTTCACTTACACATGTATATACCTTCATTTCAAAATATTTGTCAAAGAAATAATAAATAGCAAAATCAAATGGTTTGCAAATCAACACAAACGAGTATTAATAACATGAGAATAAATTATTCCAACCACATTACCCCATTTCTTCAAATAAATAAAGAAATAACTTTCTAGCAAAGGTATAGGTTCCAATACCTCTAGGCATGTTAACATTAAGAGTCTTGAACAGTCACAACTGCTTCCTAAAAACTAAGAAAACAAATGCTAGAAATAACTAGTATCTATTATCTAATAAGATAACTCATAGTTAACATAAATTTAATCCTTTTGATACTTCCTTGCCATAAAACTTGTCACTTGGAGGCCGTATCAATAATCTCTGTAATGTATCTACATATGGTTATCTTTAATTAACAAAATAGTTATACAATTATACCAAGAAGCTAGCAGATAACACTCAAACAACACAATAATATGAACAGAAAGAAGAAAGCAAGAAAAACTGTACAAAAGACGCAGAAAATAAAAATGCAACCTTTGAATGCATTAGAGTCATTAGTTTCCGAATATTCTCTGACCAGGATAATTCACAATTTCCAACTGGATTAAAAAAAATAAAAGACAAAGGGAATTCAACATTAGCAGGAAAAAAAAAAACTAGCAATGCAAGGAGATATAAACTTCTCTAGGCTTGTATACCTTTTGACTTAATTGGAGATGCAGTCATCCCAAAAATTCGAGGGAGGTCAGAGATACCAGAATTTAATTGGTGATGATAAAACTCCTGCATATAATCATATCTTACAAAGGTAACAAACTAACTCCACAATACAAAATACAACCTCATGATGCATATGCATTACAAGGAAAAAGCTGCTTACAATACATGATTGTAATTGTCCTCAAACAAAAGAAATTACAACTCTTACAGAACAAAATACAATTAGAAAAAGCATGATATACTGAACAAAGTCACCAATTCAAATTATAATCTCATGTCGTAAAGTAAGATAGTCAATGGTGCAACAAGTTTTCCGGAGCCAGGCATGAAGTCATACCACCTTATTACATCCATGGAATTAATGTTCAACGTCAAGTCCTTTTTCATATTATCTTTGGAAAATGCAGTAGTTCAGACTCCAGATTAATTAATGACACCATAAGTTTACAGCAATTTATATGACAAATGTAGGAGATGTTTGGGAAAACAGTTTAATTAAATGATTATTCAATAAGAGCTTATCACAAAAGCTTATTGATAAGATTGAAAGTGAAGATTATTTAAATAAGCCCAAAAAAACTTATGAGAAAGTCATAAGCCATTTTCATAGGCCTAACCAAAGTACCAAACACCTGCACGAGTGCTTGATGTTAATGTCAAGAGAAGCCCAAGTAATCTATGTAAAAACTCTTTTAAACTCCCCACAAGTCTATGATTGGACCTAAATGCTTTTTTTCATTAGAAAGTTTCTAGAGATTAGTGCACACTGCATATTTAATACTCAATAGATTGGTTTCCTTTCTTAGCTTCTATGTATAGGCCTAACTACAGTTTAGTGTGCCTTTATAGTTAACTGACTAGAGTCAGTTGACAGTTAGAGTTAGTTGACAGTTACTTCTGAGTAACAGCCTATATAAACTGAGTTGTAACCTTTCTCTTTGGGTTGAATAATATAACTCTTCACCTCAATTCTGTTAGTGATATTCTCTCTCTTTCTGAGATTTGTATATGGTATCAGAGCTTTGTTTCAATCATCCATGTCTTCCGCTTCCCCTTTCAATTATCTTTGTTGTGTATCTCATCAATCGTCTTCCATCATCATCTATTAATCAAGAGGCACCTTATCAGAAGCTGTTTAAAAGACTTCCAGATTACAAGTTCTTAAAAGTCTTTGGGTGTGCTTGTTATCCTCTACTAAGGCCCTACAATCAGAATAAACTCCAACCAAGGTCTGAAGAATGTCTTTTTCTGGGGTATTCTCTCTCTCATAAGCGTTACAAGTGCATGGCTGCAGACGGAAAATTTTACATCTCCTTGGATGTGATTTATGATGAATTGAACTTTCCTTTCCCTAGGCTGTTTGGGGAACCAGCCTCAGATTCATCAGCTCTTGCTGCTGCCTCTTCTCAACAGACCTTAACTGTTTTGTCTGCTCCTCCAACAGCAGCTACTCCTAACACAACAGTCAATCATACCACTGCAGCTCAAGTAGCTGATGATCACTCACCAGCAGCTTCAACTTCAGAGGGTGTTGCTTCTGTTTCTGATTATGTTTCTCAGCCAGACCAAGAAACAATGGCCACTGCAGTTGCCCCCTCTCAAGCAGCTCTTGTCAGATCTCATAATACTCATCCAATGTGTACTAGGGCCAAGGCTGTTGTTGTTAAACCCAGGTTGCAGCCTACTCTTCTTTTAGCTCATGCTGAGCCTAAGAACACAAAATCTGCTCTTTCTAATCCAACATGGCTAGCAGCCATGAAAAATGAGTATGAGGCCTTGATGAAAAATGGAACTAGGTCTCTCACTGATCTTCCTTCTAACAGGTCACCTGTGGGCTCCAAGTGGGTTTTTCGAGTTAAAGAAAATCCTGATGGCACAGTCAGTAAGTACAAAGCCAGACATGCGGCCAAAGCCTTTCACCAACCACTTGGTTACGATTACAATGAGACCTTTTCTCCTGTAATCAAAGCTGGTTACTGTCAGAATTCTTCTTCTCCTTTACTGTCACTCACAAGTGGAGTCTTCAACAGTTAGATGTTAACAATGCCTTTCTCAAACAAGCCCCTATGGCATTCTTGAAGAGGATATCTACATGAGTCAGCCCCCTGGATTTGAAAATCCCAACAAACAGCTTGTGTGTAAATTGCATAAGGCAATCTATGGTCTCAAACAAGCCCTTAGAGCTTGGTTTGACAAATTAAAGGCCACCCTTCTAAGGTTTAAGTTCAGGTCAAGCAAGTGTGACCCCTCTTTATTTGTTTACGCTGATTCCAAAATTACTGTTATCTATATGCTTGTATGTAGATGACATAATTGTTACTGGAAACAATCCCACTTTCATCAAGTCCTTAGTCACCAAACTCAACTGAGTTCTCTCCTAAAGACCTAGGGTGTCTTGACTACTTCCTGGGAATTGAAGTCAGACCTCAGTCCAATGGTGCTCTCATTCTGACCCAGACAAAGTACATTAGGGATTTGTTGGGGAAAACAAAAATGGATGAGGCCAATCCAATTTCTTCTCTGATCCCACACTATTCAGGTCTATTGTGGGGGCCTTGCAGTATGCAACCATCACTCGACCTGAAATTAGCTTCTCTTTTAACAAAGTTTGTCAGTACATGAAAGATCCATCAGAGCAGTATTGGGAAGCCGTAAAAAGGATTCTCAAGTATCTAGCTGGTACCATCAACTTTGGCTTCAAGTTTCTCCCTCCCTCTACTGGACTTCCCTTTACATTGCATGCTTACTGTGATGTTGACTAGGCATCTGACCCAGATGACAGAAGGTCAACTTCTGGTGCAGCCATCTTTTTTGGGTCCAATTTAGTTTCTTGGTGGTCAAAGAAACGGTCCGTTGTTGCCAGGTCCAGTACTGAGGCTGAATATCGCAGTCTAGCTTTAGCCACTGCAGAAGTTACATGGATTAAATCTCTTCTGTCTGAACTGCACATTCCTCATCACTCTCCAGTCATCTTTTGTGACAATCTGAGCATTCCTGCCCTTGCTCACAATCCGGTTATCCGGTTATGCACTCTTGTACTAAGCATACAGAACTGGATCTCTTCTTTGTTAGAGAAAAGGTTTTGGAGAAGCAAATTCAAGTAGTTCATGTTCCTGCCATTGATCAGAAAGCTGACATTTTGACCAAGGCTTTTTTTTTTTTTTTTATCAGCAAAGATAATATTGTATAAATATAGAAAGGAGTACCAGAGGTACTGATAGGGATACCATACAAATGGTTCCATATATTTTTTTGACCAAGGCTTTAACTCCTTCCAATTTTGCAACTTACAGATCCAAGCTCGGAGTGGCTGAAAAGTTTACTTCCAGCCTCTCATGAGCTTGCGGGAGGAGGGGGGGGTATAGGAGTATATTTACTCGATAGACTGTTTTCCTTTCTTAGCTTCTATGTATAGGCCTAACTACAGTTTAGTGTGCCTTTATAGTTAACTGACTAGAGTCAGTTGACAGTTACTTTTGTGTAACTGCCTATATAAACCGAGGTGTAACCTTTTCTCATTGGGTTGAATAATATAACTCTTCACCTCAATTCTGTTAGTGATATTCTGTCTCTTTCTGAGATTTGTATAAAGTTATATTACAAAGAAGTCACAACTCAAATATATAATGATGATAAGAATTAATAAGAAATTCAAAGACACAACCCAGATACTAGAAAATCATAGAGATTATATACTTACAGTCATGATGCTAGCATAAGGGTGTTTACCCCTAGCATGATGGCATTCATCCATTATCAAAACCTTTATCAAATTCAGTTTCAAGAAGCTATGCCTCAAGCAATTCAGCAATATTGCAGGAGTCATGACAAACACCTATACATTCGAAAGCATTACTGACAGTAATTACCAACTATCCATGCAGCATACAAAAAAATAAATTTCAGAAGCATCATACTAAAAGTAAAAAATGATTGTAATGCATGCCATATTCAAGTCATGTTTAAGTATACTATAAGCTTTAACCCAGTACGAACTTTACAAATAAAGAGGAAAATGCCAAAATTAGACAACATGCAAAAAATAAATTCCAAAAGGAACAATAAAAAAAATTGTCGCCAGATGTCCATCAATGAATAAAATGGAGTATCCCTTGTGTTCTCTCCCAGATTGGGGGGGAGGGGGGGGGGAGGATTGTGAAGTACCATAATTGTTTACTTCCATGATTAGGAAAGGTTTGTTTAAACTTGATATGTATATTTAATTTTTATTCTGTTCTAATTCCATAGTTAGGTAAGATGCAGTTAATCTTTCAGTTCTGATAGAAAATGCCAAAAACCCTCACCTCATATTTCTGTACTTCCTGTTTCCAGGTAGCAGCATCCCAGAAGTCAATTCCCATATCTCCCCAATACAATCCCACTTTTAAATCAGTGTGTTTTTTCACGGCTTCGGCTTGCTAAAGTGAATGAATAGCACCAAGTTAAAAGACAATGAAGACAAAGAGTAAAGTGAAAGCACTGATCCATCACATAACTCTCCTCAACCAGCACTTGGGAATCAAATAATGCATCTCAAATTAGCAAAAAGCATCACCATCATATATATAAGAGAGAAATCGGCATACTTGAGAGACCAACACAACTTTGGGAACCAAGAACACTGCAATTTGAGGAGAAGGCTTTCGCAGATGATGAGCATAGCTTCGAAGAAGCATGACGGCTATCAAAGTCTTGCCAGAACCAGTCTCCAAGTAGACAATGGTATTCTCACGGATAGCATTGTCCAATGCTTCAAGTTGATAGCTACAAAAACAAAAACAAAACAAAATCAATGAGAACAGTTTTTTTTTATGGACAAATGTTAATTGTTAGTTTGTTTATTTTTTTTATCGACAAATGTTAATTTGTTAGTTTGTTAGTTTTTGTTAGCAATGGGGATCAAAACTGCAACCTTTCCCTCCTTCCTTTTTTTCTTAACCACCTAACCAACATTATATCTCCTCAATGAGAACAAAATGATTATAACTATAATACATTCAACAATGCATGAACTCAACACTAGAAAATGTTAGCATCTGTCAGCACATTAAAACTCACCTTCTGGCAAACGAAAGAACATCAGCACTAATAACCTTCTGCTGCTGCTGGGTATTGGAATCCATTTCCACTGGGAGTACTTCTTCCATGAGTTGTTTGCCTTTCTGATCAACCTACATTCAAATTCCAAAGAAAGAAAAAACACCCCCATCACAAAAATGATCCCTTTCCTCCTCATGGAAGATGCAAAGCAGCAAAAAAAAAGTTAAACCCAGAACTCACAAGACACCGATTGAAGAAAGGGTAGTGCAAAAGGTCGCAATTTGGCCTCTGAGAAGTGAGAATTCTAGTGGGTGTGTGTCTATTTAACAAATCTTCCAAAAAAGGCAGTGGATACTATACTACTACTACTACTACTTGTTACCTAAGCACCTTGCGAGAGAAGGAATAATAATACGTGACAGAAAAAGACACCAAATCAAAAGAGGTCACTCACGTTGGTCTATGTGGTATTTTGGTAGTATATGAAAAGAGTAAACTTTCAGAGAATAATAATCATAGCATACGAT
Organism: Glycine max; assembly: GCF_000004515.6. Lineage (NCBI taxonomy): Eukaryota > Viridiplantae > Streptophyta > Magnoliopsida > Fabales > Fabaceae > Glycine > Glycine max. The sequence goes on from NC_038245.2 coordinate 2,068,684, forward strand.
ATACTCGTGTGATCTTGAATATACGTAACAAAAAGCTTGTATTTTGATCTCAAATAAGAGATTAGTAAATCCTAAAATGTATTCATTGACACTCACACACGCTCACTATTTTCCCTGCCACATGAGTGGCACGTTTTTAAATAAAGGGTTTGTGACAAGGACAGTGAAAGCAAGTTGAAATTGCAGAGAATTTGAAGCGGTGTTGACAGAGTTTCCAGAAATTTGAATTTTAAATGAATACTACCATTGTGCTGATGTGTTCAGTTTCTTCTCTTTGTCTTTTTTCTCCTGCTGTTGCCTGCATGCTTAAATAAGAAATTGGTAAATCCTAAAAAGTACCTGTTCAAGAAAAAAAAAAATAGGTTAGTGGCAAAAAGTGTGTGATGAAAATTTTTAGAAAGTTTTTTTAGGTAAAATATATTTTTAGATTAGTAAATCCTTAAACTTTTAGAAAGTTAGACACAAGAGAAAAATAAAATAAATGACAAATTTAATTTGATATTTTCTAGAAGTCAATTTTTAATATTTTCTTTTTAACTAAACAAAATAAAATATATTGTTATTGACGCCTTTCTCCCAAATTATTTCATACAAGTAATAATAATAATGGATTACAATTTGGTGTATTTTTTAATTTATGAATATTAGATTAAATAAATGGGCAATTCAGATTAAAAGGGTAAATTACGAAAGAGGCATCAGCAATATATTTTTTCTATAATATTTTTATTATTAGTTAAAATTTGTTAAAAATAAATAAATAAAAAACAAAATTTATCAAATAAGAAGTGAGATCCATAAATTTTAGTGATTTTTAATAAATTTTAGCTAACATAAATAGTGTGGTAGAGAATGATGTGTTGTTAAAATTTTTCTCTTTTATTTGTTTTTTTTTCTTTCTTTTTTACTCTCTACATCATCAATTTCCCCAACCCTAATTCAAGTAGGAGTCTTCCTTACCACTATGAAGTTCGAGGCCTATGATGTTTGGCATTAAGCAAGAGATGTCGACGACTTTGTCCTTCTATTGGAGGCGCCGCCACCACCAAATGAGTGATTATCGATTGCTATAGACAAATGTTAACAATTAAAACACCACAAGCAATTGCTGGTTGAAAGATCTGAGATCTAATTGAAGATTTTAGGGATAATCAACTCTTCACAATAGTCTCAGTGATCCACTATCTTTTACTATACATAAGAGAAATTAGGGTTATCGTTAGTCTCTGGACGGCGGACTATGTATGTATATATATAGTAGTACATCACTTGTGCGTTGTACCCTATAATTAAATTTAAATATAAAGATATTAAATACGTTAAAGTCATAAAAGAAAACATAATTTTTTTATTTAGTCTGTGAACGGTAGACCTAATCTACGTGGAAAAATTGTTAAATAATCCCTTTATTTATATATATATATATATATATATATATATATATATATATATATATATATATATATATATATATATATTAATATATCACTTATGCAATGTATCCTACGATTAAATATAAAATATGTTAAAATCATTAAAAAAAGAATTAAGAGTTTAGTTTGTGGTCGATCAACTTGGTATACACAAAAAGTTGCAAGACAATCCTTACTTTATGCAGTAATGTAACACTTGGGCAATGTACCCTAAAAATAAATTAAAATATTAAAAATATAAAATACGTTTAAATCATAAAAGAAATCAGGACAAGCTTTTAGTTTGTTGGTGGTGGAGATGGTATACACAAAAAAGTTGCTAGACAATTCTTCATATATGCAGTAGTATATCATCTGTGCATTGTACTATAACATTAAATTAAAATATAAAAAAACGTTAAAATAATTTTAAAATTTAATAAAGATACCATAAAAAAATCTAATGAAAGATAGGATTAAAACACTTACAACTAAAAATAAGTTTTATGTATAAGATAAAATATAATATAAAAGAAGAAAAATTAAAATTACATACATTTCATTTATTATTTATTATAAGTACATATTTCTATTTTTAGATTATTATATAGTATTAAAATACTTTATTAAATACTAAATTGATCGAATTAAAAAAATAAGTTAAGAAAATTTTCATCAAAAGCAAAAGTAATTAAGTTATAAGTGAACTAAACAAACCTAATTTAGTTCCCAACTTAATTCAATTGTTTTATACTCCTAATTTCCATGTTTGATTTCTATAAAAAGAAAAATCTTAAGTATGTAAGTATTTATTTTCTTCCAAAAATACTCTTTTAGTAAATGACTTCATGAGATGTATTTGTTTAAAACTTTATCATTTAAAGTTTTTTTTTTATAAATATTTGTATATATTATTGTGGCAACCAAGTCGCCAGGACAAGAAAAATATAAGTTAAACATAGGAGCTACAAATTAAGGAAAACTATGAAAAAAAATCCTTATAAAAGAGTTAATTACTTGTAAGGTTTGTTCTAGAAAGAATACTTCAAATTAATTAATCAAATTAATGTATAATTTTTTAAAATATTTATCTCACCAAAAAGTAATTTAAAAAAATTAACTACAATAAAGATATATTTGTTTATTCAATATGTGCATTTATTAAATTTTATTATTATGAAAAGGGAGGATTAATATTTTTTGTGTTTTTAGATGGACAAAAGAGATTATTTGCTCTAGTATATCTTCAAGTGCAAAGGAAAATAAAGTAACAGTTCTTTTATTGAAAAAATTGAGTGTTGATGTTTTTTTTTAATATTGTTATTTTTTTTTAAATTTTATTTTTTAAGCAATTTAGAGAGGTTTTAAAACTTGAAGTTGTCTAATGCCCAAAACCTCATGATTAAGAAGATTTACATCTAACAATCATTTATCTAATTATGATTTATTATCACTTATAAAGTATTTTGATTAAATTATAAAAACTAAAATATATTTTTTTTATAAATATCAAAATGTTTAAATTTTTTTTTTAGAATTTTTTATATATTTTTTCTCCTCAGAAGTCATAACATTTAGATGTGTTATTTTTTTATCCAAAGTTAGATTTAAGCTAATCCAAACCTAACTAAAATTTAGATAGGTGCAACTATGTTCCTCTTTCTTTTTCTCATATTCTCTCTTCTATCTCCTCCATTTTAAATCGTCTTAGATCCAAATCCTTCACCTCCTTCGTTATCAAGTTGTGTTCCAACCATGCTGCATACACTTCTCACATCACCACTCTTCCAATCAACATCCTCAACCTCAAGTTCCTTTCTTATCTTCCAAAACAAGTTGTGTCCTCCTTCAAGATGTGTGGTTCACAGCGGTGCAACAACTCCTTCCTGAATAACATCCACCAAATCATGAGGACTTCTCCACTGTACTCTCCACCATTGCCTTAACTTCTTCGATTAGGTCGATGCTGACCTCAAGCCCCTTATCGCCTTTCGCCGCCACATCTTCCACCATCACCTCCTCTTCCTTGATGGTGGTGTTTGCTATTTGGTGATGAAGGTGGTCTAGTGGTTTTGATGGCAATTGTTATAGGTGGTAGCACTAGGGTGGTGTTTATTATGTGTTTGGAAGAAATGTGTTTTTTGGTAATAAAAAAACTATAATTTGTAACCTTTGAATCTTCAAAGATTATATTTTAAAATTTAAATGAAAACATATTAAGTAGTTTCTAATTAGTCTAACTCTAGTTTTAGATTAAAAAATAACACATTTCAATCTTGTAAGGACAACAAATATACCAAATTTTTTCAAAAGACGAATTTTGAACATTTTATATTCATAGAAACAAAATATATATTTTAGCCAATTATAAACTAATTATAAATTATAAAATGCTTATATTTATTGTTATAATATATTTTTGAAGCAATTATAGTTATAAAATTTTGTTTTAATTTTCTGTAATTTTAATTTGGGTTCAATAATGTCATTTTGGAGAGAAGTTTTAAAACATTAAATTGTCATAGCTTTCGTTCCAAAAACTTCAAGCTTAAGAAGATGTCACATTCAAATAATTTTTACTCCAATAAAGTTTTTTCTATTATTATGGTTAAAAAAGATATTAATAATCAAGAAATATTTAATGGAGATTATGTTAAGATTTATATTTTTAATATGAATTATTATGTCTAGAAGATATTTTATTATTAATTATGATTAAAACTGATCAAGAAGAAATTTAAAAACACTGAATTGTCGGAACTTTGTATTCTCAAAATTTCATAAAGTAAAAAAGATGTCACATTAATCAATCTCTTTTTTCACCATGATAATTCCATTCATTCAATTTCGCTATTTTCCCTAATTTAATTACAACTGCTTACTAGCTTTTAAATATTGGATTTCACTGCAATTCGACCTATGTTTTTTATAAATTTTGCATAAAGGCTTCAGTTGGAGATCTAATGCTAAAAAAAACCCATCGTGCCTGACATAATTAACACAAAATCTAAATAGACAGCAAGCATACTTTGACAGATATTTTTTTTCTCAATCTTCTAGTTCATTAAAAAAAATTATCATTAATTCAAAGTTGAGTCAAAGATAAATAAAATTTGGCAAACAAATTATTTTTATCAAATCAAACTCGATCGATAATGCATGAATGATTTAACCTTTAACTTGTGATTAATCAAATGGTTCGTTGAGAGGGAGATTAAAATCAAATGAAAAGGTAAAGGAAGTAAAATAAAAATAAAATGACCAAAAAGGATTAATGGAAATGTTAAACCAAAAGGAAGAAACATGTAGAAGTACGTTTGCATCAAGATACCCTTAAATGGTAGAGTTACTGCAAGCTGGTGCCTGAATTGAATGGTAGAGTTACTATTTTCAAAACAAAATGGTTGGCTATCTTTTCGTGTGTGGTTTTTTTCTTTAAGTTTGTTTCAAAACGTGACCCTCTCTGATGCACATACTTCCAATTCATAAGCATTAATAAATTATTGAAGCCTCTGAAACATATTCACGTGAAGCCTCTTTTTTCTACCTGCCTAGCTAGCTCTTGTGTCTTTTTCAAATATTTTTGACTACTTTTCATTGATATGTTAAGGTATTGATTTCTTTTTTCCTAGTCAACTTTCTAAATGCAGCTTTGCTTTGTTTGTCCTTGAGGGTGGGTTGTGGGAGAGAAGAAATAAGATGGAAAAAAAATATTTTTTTAAAATTAGTGTTAGTGTCACATTTCTAAAACTCTATTTTGATTTAAATATTTTTATCTATTATTTTTCTTTCTTTTCTTTTCCACTGTACCAGTGGATGTGTTGTTGCTTTCTACCATTTGCAATTATTATCTTTGGAGGAACCAAACATTCACCAAAATGGGTCAGAGCAACTATATGATTAGGTATCACAAATAATTTCTTTCGTATTTATGGGTTTTATCTTGAACCTATTTCGACTTTAATGAAAAATATTCCTTTTTAGTGAATATAAATATTATTCAAATTATCTATGTGATGATGAGAGTAAGGATAAATATCAAATTATATCTGTATTCATATTTATACCTGTCTTATTATATTTTTTATATAATTTTTTTCACCACATATATACACATAATATATATAAGATTTTATTGTTCTTTCTTCACAGCTCTCAAAGACCTTGCTTGTGCCTGAGGCTAGTGAGGCTAGCTTATTAGAGGGACCAACATTCATTGAAATGGATTAAAGTCACTGTTGCACGTTACTGCTGACTCATTCTTTTGCTTCCCCAAATACTCAAATACATGTCAAATTATTTGTATTTTTTTAGCTAGCTTTAATTAGGCTTTTTTGGACTTCTTTTATTTTCTAATTTTTTTAGTGATCCAATTTGATTAACAGTGCCAGCTTAAAACAAGAATAAAATCAAAAAGTGGACAGAAATAGGTGTTCACGATCTTTAATATATTCAAAGAAAATAGTAGAAAAAAGTTATATAATAAATGTAAAAAGTTTTATCTAGTCATCCAATTACAATTTAATAAATATATTAAGTTTTGTAACTTTTAAAATAATTATTTAAAACTAATTAAAATATTAAATTATGATTAAATCACAATGTAAAAGACATAGACAAAGAAAGGGTAGGAGAAAAAATAAAAGAAAAAACTAGAAAACCAAATGATTTACATTATATTTGCTAACACAGCAGTTATTGGGCTCACCTATTACCCGTACTCTTAGCCAAACATTTGCTTTCAAATAAAAGCAACACTAATAACATAAAGGTGAAGATTATGAGATATAGACTAATCAATGTTTGCTCAAGAGGAAAGAAAGTGAGATCAATATGGCATTTGAGTAATACAAAACTTTTTTTTTAAGTGTGTGGTAAGGAATATTTTTTATTCATCTTTATTTTTTTTACTTTAATTACTCATGAGAAATGCATGGGCATTTTTTACCTCATTAAGGAAGTAAAAGAGAGTAAAACAATCTCTTTCACAATATATTGAGATCTATTGAATATTTGAATTACTTGTTTAAAAGTTTTGGTAGTGAGAAAATAAAAGCTTTTAATCCTGTTATGGTTTTGGTAGTGGTTGATTTGGTCTTAATTATGTCCGTAAACCCTGACTTTGGTGGCCAGAGTTTCAGCAGCAGCAGCTCCGACATGTGCCCCACCGACGACATCATTTTCTGCGGCAAACTCGTTCCCTTCAAGGTTGAAGAGCCGCTGAAAAATTACACAATGCATAAATATTAAACTGTTGATATTAACTCGATTTTAAGCAAATAAAAAAAAACAAAAGATTTTTATTGAAAACTAGAACTCATTGACATTAGTTGGGCCTCTTTTCACTGAATCGAGAGGACATTATATAACTTATACGTATGTTTTATTTTTTAATTTATTAATATATTAAATTTTTTAATAGTAAATATTTTTTATTTATAAAAAGGTATACAGATTAAATAATTTGTATGAGTTATATCAAAATTAATTATCACAAAATTTATTATTTAAATTTACATGCGCATTAAATATACATTTGAGCGTTGTGCTAATAACCTAAAAGTTATAAATTAGAATCTTGCTTGGATCATTAATTTTAAATTAATTCATAACACATATTTTTGAATTTTTTTTTTTAAAAAAACTTTTGGATTGAGCTTCATACATATGAGGCGCACGGATCAGCTCATACGGATCAACTGATCCATGGGCCTCATACGGATCAGCTGATCCGTATCCTTTTACGAAATGATAAAATGAGAAATTTGCAAAATTGCTGGTGTTCGCTGGGTGCGCGTAGCAGTGCCCTTGGGTAAATTGAAGATTAATTTGGGCCCAACTTTAAAGCCCAAACCCAAAAGAGATCTCAGGAGCAAAAACAGTGACACTAATAACCCCAACGGCTAGTAATTTTAAAACGGCTACTTTCGTTTACATTTTTTTCTTTCACCTTTCATTTCTCAAATTTTCTTCCTTTCACTTTCTATCGTTGAAGCACTCATTGCTCGTGTGCTTTTCGCCCTCTGTTAAATTCACAATCTTTCTCTCTTTTCCCTTCACATCCTTCAACTAGAGGGAAGAAGAAGAAGTGGGGTTCTCTTAAGTTGAAGAATTCAATCTTTCAGCGTTTTCTTGTTGAGAAAGTTCTTGTCACAATGCTGTTTGAAAGAGGATCTCCGGCGAGGTGCTACATGACGCCGCCGCCGCAGCGAACTTCGCCGTGGAAGCCGCCACATTCACGGTCTTCTAGTGTGCCGTTTTCAGAGAGAAAAATGTCACCAAATTCTGTGAATAAAAGTGATATTTTTCATATAATTCACAAGGTTCCTGCTGGGGACTCACCTTATGTTAAAGCCAAGCAAGTTCAGGTAACATGTTTTGTTTTGAATTTGGACGTTACTTCTCCTGGGATGTACTGTTCTTGCTCGTGTTCCTTCACTTCTTGGCCTTGAATTTTCTTACGTAAGAAGGTTTTTGTTTCTGCAAATTTGCTTTATTTTGTTTCTTTGATGTTTCTTTTCTTTTTTGTTATGAATATGATGGAATTTGAGGGTGTAGCTAATTAGGCTTACAGTGTTTTGCAATTATAGAATTCATGGGGCGGGGTGTGAAGGGGAACTTGAATTGCCAAAGGGGTTTTGCTGGTTTGTTTTCTTTCACCGGTTCTGTGCAGTGATTGTTAATCTGAACTCTTCATTTACAGTTGGTGGATAAGGATCCGGGAAGAGCAGTTTCATTGTTTTGGGCTGCCATCAATGCCGGAGATCGTGTTGAGAGCGCCTTGAAGGATATGGCCTTGGTTATGAAGCAACTCAATAGGTCAGATGAGGCAATTGAAGCTATTCGATCTTTCCGTCATCTTTGTCCGTCCGATTCTCAGGATTCTCTTGACAACATCTTGGTTGAGCTGTATAAGGTAAAAAAGCTGGTGAATTCTCTTCAATTTTGTTGCTGTTTTGTGTCTTTAAATGAATTAAACCTTTTATTGTTGTATGTATGTTGGTGTACATCACCTAGTGAGATAAGACTATTATTGTTGTATGTATGTTGGTGTACATCACCTAGTGAGATAAGACTATTATTGTTGTATGTATGTTGGTGTACATTACCTAGTGAGATAAGACTATTGTTGTTGTATGTATGTTGGTAAAGAGGTCCGGAAGGGTTGATGAGGAGATCGCCATGCTTTGTCACAAGTTGAAGCAAATTGAAGATGGCTTGACCTTTGTGGGAAGGACTACAAAACAAGCGAGATCTCAAGGAAAGAAGATTCAAATAACGGCCGAGCAAGAGATATCGAGGTTTTTTTTTTTACATTCATGCTCTTTTATTATTATTTTCCTTCTAGTTTATGGACCATGTACCTCTTTATTTGACTTTGAATGTCTCTCTAATAATGCAGGATATTGGGGAACTTGGCCTGGGCATACTTGCAAAAAGGAGACTATAAAACTGCTGAAGAACATTATAGGTGAGCTTCTAAGATGGAATCAAAATGGAGTTTATGTATTTTACTTTTGTTTCTTGGAAGAGAAAAGTAACAGTTCCTTATTTGTTTCTACAGGAAAGCATTGTCCTTTGAGGTTGATAGGAACAAACAGTGCAATTTGGCTATATGTTTAATTCATATGAACAAGATCAAAGAAGCAAAGTTTCTACTCCAGGCAGTACGTACCGCTACAAAAAATAGAAAGATGGATGATTCATTTGCCAAATCATTCGAACGCGCTTCTCAGATGCTAATTGAGATAGAGACATCATCATCACAGAATGCAGCATTTTCAATGACAACACAGTGCCCTCCACAAAGCTTTGAGAACTCGATTAGAATGAGCTCTGATAGTGTTCAGAGTAGGTCAGAAAACCGGTCTGAGATATCTGAGGGGGATGCACCTCATGCTAGGAGGAGATTGTACCAGTCCCCTGATCCTAGTAGAAGAGATCTCAGTGTTCCTTGCACAAAACCAAAAAGATGTTCATGGGGATTCAATAATGGACATCGAAGGGAAGCTTGGGGAGATGCCAATTCAGATTATAAACCTACATTTGGGACTCCTCCTAATGATAAGCATGTCACAAGGATGCTAAACTCAAGAGAAAATGGTTTCTCTTCACCTGCCAATGGGAATGGGAAGGCAGCAACATTGGAAGATCCTGCTATACTAAAGCATGAAGCTACAAAAGTAACAAGTTCTGATTCGTTACACACTTTGAACACCGAATCAGCTACGGAGTTTACTGAGAAGGAGAAATCTGCTGCAGATGACAGTAGCTATGGATCAATACTGTCAGAATCACATGTCACAGTTGTGAATGGTGTCAATGAATTTGCTTCAGGAAAAAGAAAACCTGAGAAGAAAAGTTGGGCTGACATAGTAGAAGAAGAGCAAAATGAAGAAAATGACTTCTTCAGTGGATTCACAAATTTTGATGATAAGAATGGTGCAGAAGTGTTTAATGATGAAAATGAAGACTCCAACATAATCTATCCAAGTCCCTGGCCACAGAACCAGCCTGATGAATGGTCAAGCAAAAAGCTTGAATCATTGGACAAGAAAGATGGACACTATGCATCTGAGAGTGCCATTCTGTCAAGGAATCCAACAGCAAGGCGTTCTTTGTGTTTCAACCCGGAACTGATTGGGGAGAAGAGGCTAACTAGGAGAAGTAGGTTACAGGTATTTCAGGATATTACTCTTCTCCCCGAAACCCCAAGATTTGCCTAAGATTTATTTGTCTCTACACAAGTGTCCTAATAATGGATGGAGAAGGATCACATTGTTAAGACTTAGTGGCTTAATTACAGGATCATGGATCTCATTTACTGAAGGAATTCTATTAATATAGCTTATTCTTTCATTCACACTCATTTTTTTTAACAAGTTCTGTAAATCCATGTTCATTTGCCCCATTACTGTAAAATAGTTACCTCAGTTGTATTGAAACTGGAAGAGTGCCGCCTATTTCTGGTACACTCTCAGATTGTGCTTCAATTTTCTAGTTTCATTACTGATATTATGTACTTCTTCTACAATCAATGAGAAAAATTATGCTTCTGTTTGTTCCTATTAAGATTTGTAAATCCAACTTCATGCTTTCAAATACTTTAAATGAGTAGTTTCCTCTGTTGTATTGAAACTGGAAAAATGCCTTTTTATAGTACACTCAGATTGTGCTTCAATTTGAATAGTTTTATTACTGATATTATGCATTGCTCCTTCTACAATCAACGGAAAAAAAAACTATGATTCTGTTTGTTCACATTAGGATTTGTAAAATTCATGTTCACATTAGAACTAACCTTTTGCTATTTTGGTAAGATATGACACATACACTATACAGTGACTAACACCTACTTTGGGCAATAGTAGACTCATCATCAATTTGTTAGGCTTCAGAAGACAATTGAATATTCGTAGGATATTGATACATATTTAAGAAAGAATTGCCTGCAACATGGATCACACTCACATACAATTCTAAAACTGTCACACTATAATATTGTTCAGAAGTGTTGATTATGCACTTTGACAAAATCATTGACTATCTCCAAAGCAACATATATATTACTTGCCTTACCAGATATTAATAAAATTTTGCCGTGTTACACCCAATTAATGTTAATTTGCATTCAATAAAAAAATGTTTCTACATGAAGATCAAATTGTACTTGCTCTTTCTCAGGATTTCAACTTGTAAGATCATGCCCAATTTACTTTTAGATAACAAATTCAAGTTCGCATTTTTTTAAGTTTTTTTTTTTAATTTTGATATATTTTTTCCGTGTAAATATTTTTACATTGTTAAAAACATTAAATACATTACATATCATTTTGTAATCATGACTTAGAAAGCTATATTTAATGTGATATCTATTTAGTTAAGAATGTAAAATTTTTTACATTAAATCTTTTAAAATAATTGTTATAAAATTAATAATTTTAATTATATAATAAATATTCATTGGATGATAATATAAAAAAATAGTTAAATTATTAATATATTTCAATTAAATTAAAAAAAAACTTTTACGTGTGTCTTCATTTTCATATGTATGCGTTTCTCATATTAAGATATTATCTTTCAAATTTTCATAAAATCAAATTAACATAATAATTTTTTAAGTCAATACTTAAATTTCTTTTTCTTATAAAATATTTACATTTCTTTTGTATGAGAAATAGTGAAATACTTACATAAATTTCTTTGACCAATACTTCAGATTACCATTTAAATATCATCAATTTTTTAATTTTATTGAAAACTTAAAATTTTTCAAACACATGTCATTTGATATCCCTACTTTCTAACCGGAGCGAAGAGACAAGCGAGCATAGCAGTGTGGTCTCTCTCACTCCAACTCCAACCACAGAGACAACAAATACAACAACGTTGTTTCCATGACAATGGAATCTGCGCTTACAGCTTCTAACTGGAACCGTTCTTTGATTCGGATTCGCCACACTAAGCCACGCTTCGGTGCAATTCGCCCCACAGCAATACGGTGCTCCATCAACTCGTATCGCTTGTCCAACCTCACTCCCTCTGAGCTTCAGAGCCTCAAGAGCCGACCCCGCATCGATTTCTCTTCCATTTTCGGTGTTGTGAGTGGTTTTCCCTCTTTCCCTTTGTTTTCAAATGGGTCACTCTCAAAATTGTTCCTTTTTTTTCCTTTCAGGTTAATCCTATTGTCGATGATGTTCACAAAAGAGGGGATGCTGCGGTTAAAGAGTTCGTCTCTTCTTTCAAATCTTCTTATTTTCATCTATGAATATGATCTTGTTATTGTTTCATTCACTCTTGTTGTGTGTGGTTTCTTAACTTTTTCTTTTTTTGGTAACCATGTCAGTATGGAGTATCACTGACTTTGTCAATGACTAATCTCCGTCGGGTACCTGGCTGACCACCTTTAGTTGGGTTCTCCCCTCCCAACCATGTTTTTTCCATTCATGGGCTTGAACCCAAGACCTTGCTTAAGAAGACTCAGTCCAGTATCACTTGGATCAATGACTTGTTGGTTGTGCTTTCTTAACTTCTTTGCCTATGTAACTTCTTCACTTTTGTGTTTTGTAGATACACTTCAAAGTTTGATAAAGTTGAATTGGATAAGATAGTTGAGGTTGTCTCGGAGCTCCCTGACCCTGTGGTATGTTTGTTTGGATATGCATACATTCTGAAGATATGCCTTTGATTATGATTCACTTTAGTGATGTTGGTTTGGGCGCTATTATATTCTTGTTTTTGTGCCTTTTATTTTGCAGCTTGAACCGCCTATTAAGGAAGCTTTTGATGTCGCCTATGATAATATTTATGCATTTCATGCTGCTCAGAAGTCATCCGAGAAAAGTGTTGAGAACATGAAAGTATGTCAATACTGATTCTTGCCTATAGACTGGCTAGGTTGGATGAACAAGCCAGGGGCTTATTGATTCATGGCTGAAATGATACTTTGCATAAATTTGTTCTTGTGCATTATTAAGTCAAAATTTGAAATATTCAGTGGTAGGATATAGTTAATGTAGCTAAGTCTTACAGCATTATCTAGGAAAATTTAAATAATACTAGAAAGATCAAATGGGTAGATTGTCTTTTTCAGTTGTGATTATGTGCTTTTCTGTCCATGGTTAGTCTCTTATTTTTTGATTTATTTATTTATTTATTTGTGTATATCTTGTTGTTTGGCTATCATGCCTACATGATTGTTTGTTCTTTGGTTCTTGATGTTTCCCAACTTACGTGAATCTTGAGTTTTCTGAAAATCTCAGGGAGTCCAATGCAAGAGAGTTGCAAGAAGTATTAACTCTGTGGGTCTTTATGTTCCAGGGGGAACTGCTGTATTACCTTCAACAGCTTTGATGCTTGCAGTTGTAAGTTGAATAGATATTTCTGTTCCTCTTATGCCTTTCAATGTTCTACAATTTTGATATTGTAATTTGTATATTTGTATTTATCTTGTCAGAATTAGCTGACGGTTAATTATTTTGTTTACCAGCCTGCACAAATTGCAGGATGTAAAACTATTGTTCTTGCAAATCCTCCAACTCGGGATGGCACTACATGCAAGGTATTTATCTATTTTTGTTTGAAAATTATAGTCATGATGTTGTTCTTGTTCTGAGCAATGTTTTCCTGCAGGAGGTACTGTATTGTGCAAAGAAGGCTGGGGTGACTCACATTCTCAAAGCTGGAGGAGCACAGGTTTGAAGCATGATAGTATAAGATAAACTTCTTCTGGTTTTGTAATCTGAATCTAGTATCCTTATATTTAGCTTTATTCTAATATATTTGTATAACTCATTATAAATTATACTGTGATTAATATGGCATTTCTCTCCATTGTAGGCCATATCTGCCATGGCTTGGGGAACAGAAACTTGTCCAAAGGTGACTAGCTTCTCATTTAACCCTTCTTTATTGTTTGCTTCTCTATTGATAGTTAATGGATTCAGCTTTATTTATTATTATTTATTTTCTCTCTATTAGTAATTTAGTTATCATATTCTAATAGTATTGCAATTCATGATTAGATATAGTGAAACTCATTCCATGATATATTATCAAACTAATCCTAACACACACTACATAGATTACGTAATATTGTGATTAAACCGTACTTAAGATGTAACTTCAACAAGAAAACTTCATACTTATTTGATCATTTTTAATTTTAATTGTGAATTTGTGATGAAACTAGTAGGTTGAAAAGATTTTTGGCCCTGGAAACCAATATGTCACTGCTGCAAAAATGATACTTCAAGTAAGCATGTTTATATCACATTAGAATTTATGGATCCGTATCCACTATTACATTTCGTTTGTTGAATCTTAGATCTTCTGCATTTCTTTACCTTTTGAAAATCTTATGCAGAACAGTGAAGCCATGATTTCGATTGACATGCCGGCCGGTCCATCCGAAGTTTTGGTCATTGCAGACAAGCATGCAATTCCTTCCCATGTAGCTGCTGATTTGCTTTCCCAGGTTTAATAAGTTTTAAAATATTTCTATTTTCCTTGCAAACATTATCCACTAATTCACATTCATAATGAGAATTGGTAATCTTTCTGTCACCCTCTTAGAAACAAAATTCATGTTCTAGTGTAATTTATACATTATTCTAAAAATATTTTATTTGTAGTTTCTACATTATGATGTTAGTTTTCCAAAATTCAATATAGGATGAACTCATAATTTGCACAGCATGTAGGAAATGTGAATTAATTGAAGATTAATTACTATATCTAGAAAGCAACCAAATTTGTAAACTGAGGATATGGAGTGTAGAAGCGATTTGTTTGTTTATTTAGAATCTGATTATGATTCAGTGTTCTCTTAGTTGACAATGAATGTGCAAATACACCACACTAGAGAAAACGAACTGGATCACCTTTCTTCAAATAAGGCCCAAAATCTGCAAAACTTAAAAGCACAGATAAACCCCAACTGACAGAACCACTACAAACAAGAGTACAAGACCTAAAACCTGCTAAAAATTCAGACACGGACTAGAAACAGTAGTGCAAACAATATCCCATATAGAAAAAACTAATATAATGTTCAAAGTCTCAAACAGACATGCTTCCCCATCATCTTGCCAAATTATGACTTGAGGTTGATAAATTGTCCCTTTTTTTCTACCTACACACTTCGAAGATGATTCCTAACCTTTTTAGCTTCCTGTACATTGCTGATATCTATGCACCTAGTTTACAATTTTCAGGCAGAGCATGGCCCAGATAGTCAGGTTGTTCTTGTGATTGCTGGAGATGGTGTGGATCTGAATGCAATACAGGAGGAACTCAGCAAGCAGTGTGACAGTCTTCCAAGAGGCGAGTTTGCCTCTAAAGCTCTGAGCCATAGTTTTTTTGTGTATGCGTGTGATATGCTTGAGGTCAGTCCTGTTATCTATGTTTCTTTCTTGACCTACTAAATGTAGAGCGACCAGATCAGGATTAAGGTAGAGAGAGAACAATTTCTTTGGAATAACTAGAACAGACTGTTAGGCTTCTATGCCTGTATTTATACAGTGCACAGCAAGTATGATTATTCCATAATATAGATTGTACTTGTGTTGAGGAGTGTTAATAAGTTGTTAGAGAAAATCAAGAGAAGAATAGGAATAGCCAAATAGGAAAGACAGGCCCACCCCAAAAATACAAAATAACCTATGAAACACCTGTATAAATAACTATTCTCAGACATTTATGCCACATGGAATGTTAAGATGATCTCTTGATATGTCAGAATTCATAACTTTCTTTGGAAGAATTTATAATTTAGCATTGAATTATATATATATTATGTTTATTTTTCAGTCAACTAATATTTTATATTTAATTCCTAATTCGCCTCTCACTTGTTAAGTCTCAATTCACCTAACTGTTGTTATTGGAGTTTTAGAAGTAAAAGTTACCTTTGCATCTTTCAGGCTATCAATTTCTCAAACTTATATGCACCTGAACATCTAATTATCAACGTGAAGGATGCAGAGAAGTGGGAGAGTTTTATTGAGAATGCAGGTGTGCCTATGGATTTTCCTTTTGTTACTTTGAATTTATTTAGTTTTCAATAAATGTAGGGTTTGGAGGAGTGGGGATGGACTCTTATCAAAGATACTTATGCCTTCAATCTCTTTTAGGATCCAATTCGTTTTTGATAACCTCATTTTGCATCCTTGATGGCATGGCAATTCAAGAATCCTAGATCCTAACGTCTGTCATTGCCTCTGCAGGTTCTGTGTTCTTAGGGCCTTGGACTCCTGAGAGTGTTGGTGATTATGCAAGTGGGACAAACCATGTCCTTCCTACTTACGGTTATGCAAGAATGTATGGTGGTGTGTCATTGGACTCCTTCCTGAAGTACATAACTGTGCAGTCTCTCTCAGAGGAAGGTCTAAGAAGGCTTGGGCCATATGTAGCAACCATGGCTGAAGTTGAAGGCCTTGAAGCCCACAAGCGAGCAGTTACCTTGAGACTTCAGTACATAGAAGCCAGGCAGGTTTCAAGATGAGATGATGCTTCAACTCATTGTTCTCTTTATCTCTTGTAAGCTACTAGCTCTTAGTTTTTGGCAAGTCTAGGACCATTTGCTTGGCGAGATTACCTAGATTTAGGTGGTATTAGTAGCTAGAAGTTGCCATTTCAAGTTCATGTAACAATATGGATTCATATTCTGTAATAACAAACATATACAAGTGCCTAATTTGTCGGTGATCTTTGGAATAATGCATCCGATGTATTTGCTAGACTGTACTTTTTTCCTTCCTGATAAGCTTGCTCAAATGTACTTGTACTTGTTCACCATGGTTAAGAAAGTATTTGCAAAGACGGATAACTTAGTATATCGAAAGAATATTAATTTCATTAATAAAGTGTATTGAGAAACCTTGTAAAGACAGAAATATCTATGTAAAGAGTGAAGTGAAATCTTGTAAGACTAAGGAAAAGTTTTGTTAACGAGTATCTTTTAACACAGGTTGAGAAAAATTGAATGATTTTATATTTATAATTTGATGCTAATTAGTGTCATAAGGATGATCAATGTTTAAATTTTAATATATGGCTAAATAGTTTATAAACGAGATTAGTCAAATAATTTGTTCTCTTATCTCTTTTTTAGGTTTTAGCTATTAAAATTGCATGACCATGTTACACATAAGTATGTTAACAGGGTTAAAAATACCGAAATCATTGGGCATAGAACAATAAACCGATTTGTCTAAGAAAGCATACGTCGTAAAGGATAACTAACAGAAAATGCAATAGAGAATATGTAAAATGGGTGAATATTTCATCTCAGTTCTTTACATTATACAAGACCATCCTCAAACTAGGAAGAGAAAAAAAAAATCCATGCTTGAAGGATGAGCTATTAGTGCATATGGTTAGGAGCCGAGGAATCAACAATATAAAACCAAGGAAAAATTAGTGATGTTTCACCCTGCTAGATTTTCTCTATTACTATCTCATGTAAAAATGGATAATTTCACATAAAGAGAAATGTTTGGCTTGTCTTTTCCACACAATTTCGTTTATTTTTGCAAGGTCAGGAAATGGGAAAGCCCTGCCTAAGAATAAGACGGTGTATATATTGTATGAGCTTGAAACAGACCCTATCAGGAATTAAATTATCAGAATCTACGAGAAAAGAGATTTGTAACAGAAAGAAATGATACTCCTGTTGATTGGACTCCCAAGTGGAAAGTCCCAAATCCCAATGCGGGAAAACTTGAGTTTGTCCCCAACAAACATGGAAGTCTACCAATTCTGGAGCATGCTTTAGCCACTGCACTTGAAGCAGCACATCTAGTTGCAACCAAGTTCATCAGATGGCCATAATCATAAAATGCTCTGCCTCAGCTACACAGCTGTAGATTAAATAGCATCAGAAGAATCCTGAGAAAGCCTACTTACAAATGATTTCTGCTTGATAGGAATGTATATTTTGTTTCCTCTGTCATCTTAAAGGGCTAACAACCCAGCCTGTGATCGGGTTCTGCTGTCGAAATCTCAACTTCCGGTGTCCACCACTTTGCAACCGCTCAAGCACTGCATACGTAATTGAATCTGGTGTCAAACCTTGCTGCTCGAGTTTTGCATAGAGGTCCACTGCCTCAGCAGTTCTTCCACTCTTTTCAAGACAGTCAAGCAAAATATTATATGTGATCAAGTTAGGAGTGCATTCTTCAGCAAGCATTTCATCAAACAACCTACAGGCCATCTCAACTTTATCCGTCTTGCCAAAACACTCAATAAGTGTACTATAAGTCACGACATCCGGAATTAATCCTTTCTCTTGCATCTCTTTAAATCTCATGTGAGTTTCATCAACATCCCCATTCTTTCCAAGGCAATTGATCAAAGAGTTATATAGGAAATAATGTCAGGCTTACAGTCGCTATTCTCTAGTTCTTCAGAATTTTTAACAGCAATGTCTACTCTTCCAGCCCTGCCAAAGCTGGAGATCAAAATATTGTATGTAAATATGTCTGGTTGAGGGCCATCTTGTTTCATCTTTTCATAAAGATCATGAATGTGTGATATTTGTTTCAACCTGCCAAGAGCTGTGAATACTGTATTATACACGATAGTATCAGTGGTTATACCCTTTTCATGAATTTTATTCAGAAGGTCTTGGAACGCTGCCTTTCGCTCGTTAAGAACCCGACGAGGATGTTGACGGTGGAGATGGAGCCGCGAAAGGCGCGGCGGTCCATGTCGCGGAGGAGCTCGCGCGCCTGGTCGAATCGAGCAGGGTTGGTGGACTTGGAGAGGATGAGGAAGTGGCGGTTGTAGGTGAAGGACTCGTGGCGGAAATTAGGGTTTAGGGAGGGGCAGAATTGGAAGAATCGGAGGGCGAGGGAGGGGTGTTTGAGGGCCTTGAGGATTTCAGAGGCTTCGAGAGGGGTGAGGGAGAGGGAGAGGGAGGAGAGGTAGTCGGAAAGGTCGGAGAGGGTGGTGGGGAGAGGAGGATTTGCAGATAAGGTCGCGCATGGGGAGGAGGTAGCCGTGCGAGTCGGAGGGGAGGGGCGGCGCAGGGATTACTTCGGCGGCGAGGGAGCGGCCTGTTGCGGTGGTGGAGATTATCTTGGCGGTGTACTTTGTGGTGAAGTGACGGCGGAGGTGGAGGAGATGTGGCGGCTTCGTTTTGTGATTGGTGGTGGTGGAGTTGAGTTGGGCTTGGTGGAGCTTAGGGGACAGTGTTATGTTGGGTTGGGACATGTTTAGTGCAGTTAAAATTGTTACGCCCCATGTTCCAATGCAGATTCAAGGAATACAAATCCTTTTACCTCAATTCAAAAGTACTTTTTTTTAACTAATATCCAAACATGAAATGCTTTTGCATGCAACAAACTCAAAAGTACTTATTTTTAACTGATATCCAATCATGCACTGGTTTTGCATGCAACAAGTTCGATGCTTTCCCCTTCCAAAATGTTTTATTTTAATGATATAGAAGAAAATGTAGGTAAAAATATACATGCTTCAAAATTCTATTGTTTTAGAACATTTTTGTATTGTTATTAATTAATTATTTGTAGTCTTATGTAACTGCATTTGTTTTGGAATTGTTCAGTCATAAATTTCGAAAGATGCATAAATTTGTTTGATCTGAAGTGTGCCCAGTAGTGGTAGATGGATGCTTTTGAAGTGTGAATATTATGATCCGAACCCCAAAACAATGTTTAAGTTCGTTATTCGTAATGATCCCCAGTTAAAGTATAATTTTAATATATAAAAAAATGTGCGTACCAGTCCTGACCTAGGGAGAGGAATTATATGCTGTTTAGTTGATGAGAATAAGTTGAATTATATGCTGTTTAGTTGATGAGAATAAGTTGAATTATATCCTAATTTGACTTTAATCCAGAATATATTTAACCATAGTCTTCATATACTAATTTAATAATGAAATTTTTGAAAGATTCATGCAATAATAAGCCATATATGAAGAATCCATCTTATTTCTTATTTCACCCCACCCCATCTGTTAGTTTTACAGAAAACGAATGTACTTTAGAATGGGGATAGAAGCTAAACAACATTCACATGGCTGACGTGCTTCATAATCAATCAACAATCATGGGGAAGAGAAGCACAATGCCAATAAATGGTGAGCTCGTGTTGTATGAAAACAATGCTCTGCTCATTATTTAGAAACAGAAATGATCATTATTTTACAATAGAATTGAAATAATTTCGATCAAAATGATAACCACGGGGTACACCCATTATGGTAAATGGCTGGAATAATAACACACCTACTATGACCATCTACGTCCTGATTAAACACGGGGGAACAATGCTTCACATTTAAGCAACATCGGTACACAATAATCCCCTATTCTCTAGACTCAAATCCTGATTGGACTAGTTTCCAATACCTCATTATATGAATATAATTGGCTACACCGGTCCATTAAACACAAGTAACAAAAGCTATAACAATAATATAATCATGCACACGGATTAGAGGCATCAAGAAAAAGACTCCCCCAATTACAAGCTTCAGCGGCAGACCGGTTCTCCTTCGTTGGTTGAAAAGATTTGTCTTGGTGCGCATCCATGCTTAATCAAGCTTGACATTAGAATATAGAAGGGTGTCCCTTGTGAGCGGCATATTCAGGAGGTAGCATATCTGCCAGCAAACAAATAAATTAATAAATACTACGCATCAATATCAATATTACCTATCCACCATAGCATCATTAATGACGGATCCTAAAGGACCTTATGCATGATTATCCTCGTATGTAATCCTTTGATTCCTTCATAAAGAGATGGATTATCCAAATGCGAAACTAACACTTTTACTGATACTTGCACCCATCGTCCAAACAAAAGAATCATTTAAAAACTATCACGCTAGGATTTCAATCATGAATAAGTTTTCAAGTAGTTGCTATGATAGGTTACTACCCTGCCCCTGCTCTAATCAAAATAAAGATTGCCTTCCAATATTTAGCTAGGCCTTAATGACAGATTTTAAACCATACAGAAAAGGTGTTTCTTTTTTGAATTTCCATTTTTATCTAATTAATAATATTACTATTAACTAGCATAATTAGTTCACCTAATACTTACCCCCATAAGGGTTGAAACGAGCAATATAATTCCTGTTATCCAAGCAAGGGTTCTCCTAACCAGCACCACTTCTGGCAATGTTGCATTCACTGCATTTGTTTCTGCCAACCATCGAGCATACGGATGGTGAGGAGTAAATATCACATCAAACTTCTTGCCCGACTCTTGAGTAGTGGCCACGTGACAGTAGATAATTCCAACAATTTGACCTGCTCAGTCATTGATCATTGAGAGGTTACAAGAAAGCAAATTAACTTTTTAGATCAATACAGTTGGCATCTGATATAATCTGAAGAATGAATGATCAGCTAAGACTTTGCCAGTTGTTTGACAGGGTTTTCTATATTAAAGCAAATCATTACCAATATTGAAAGGCTTTAATTTAAAATCAAACAGCAATTGTTTTAGCCTAACAAAATTGACCTTTATATGCTTCTTGCAGTGAACTAAATATCTTTGTCAAAGTTGCATATAGCAATTCAACTCCATGCTGAGCAATACTTCCAGTTTCATATTGCTCTTGCAAAACCTGCACCATATTAGTCAACAAGACAATTAAAATCCATGTATATAACATCAACAGTCAACATTTTTATTGATTACTGGTAATGTTCAAAAACTAAATAACAAAAGAAATGCTCATTGTATCAAGTATGCAATATTACTTTTGTTTTCTTTAAACATATATGTAGCTGAAGAAATAAAAGTAATAATGGAATCAACACTCTTTTGTCAGGGTAATGGAATTAGGGATTAAAGATTTGCTGCAGGGGGAGACTCTAAGAAGTGGAGAAATATAATGTCTCACAAGACATATCAGTAATACATGTAAATTGAGAAAAAGCATTAGAAAGAAAATTGTTATTGACTCCAATATCATATCAATATACATTCATATAAATTCAAAAAAAGCATTAAAATAAATTTTTTATTAAAGGAATATCCTTTAAGAACATCAAATCTAGAAGTAAATAACATGACCCTTGTAAGACTAATACAGTTTCATTTTTATAGGAAAAGAGATATCATTAAATAGAAAAGAAACAACAAACATCTAACTGATGAGAAAAAGATGCATCACCAGGGTCTCCTGGCCCTTAAATTTTCTTTTGTATAGGGTAATGTTCTTATCCTCTCCCTAGGCAGTGCTAACAATTGCGGATTGCAGAATATGGTGGAAAGCCAATAATCTACTATATTGGATAACGTTGCGGGTAAATAGCACATTTCACATGTCAGTTCTTCCAAAAATTAAAAAGAAGAATAAGGCAAAGGTGTGAAGAAGAACATGACATACCTTAATGCCATTGAAGCATCCTGTTAACAACTCAGCAGGACTCTTTGCACTCTGTGATAAATTGTCATGCATTTGAATTGCTCTTTGGACATTACGTGTGAGAGACATAAGACCTATGATGAACTTCCTTTCTGCTTTCTGCAAACACAAACATGTAAACCTCCCAATCAGTCTTAACACATTCACATATAAGTAGAAAAATATACCTTAAAATCCTCATTATACCTTTGACATATGAAGATTCACTGAGGCACCATTTGCCAATGGAATGGTAAGCACTCCATTTAATGGCTCAAGGGCATCAGGAGCATATGATCCACCTATCGAAGATGACTAAGAAAACAATGACAAAGTCATTTCCACAAGAAACGTAATAATCAAATAATGCAGAAATAGCTCATAGGCATGTATAATATAAATCAAAACTAACAAAATCACTAATTTCTTTGTCAGTCCAGTCTTCCAGTTGCTCATCCAAAGAAACCACAGAAACATCATTTTCATCTGCATAAATTTAAAAACAACAATGAAAACGAAGCTCTTTTACAAAAAATTATGAAATCATATTGCCTACCACCATTTTCATTATATTCTCTTTCTTTTCCAAAATGAACTTTTCAAAGCCTCACCTGGAAGTTGAATGTCAACTTTATCTGAATTTGTACTCCAAAATGAATTGCTGAACATTGGATTATCCTGGACAATATTTCCAAGACCTGCATTCATAATACATTACACTATTATCTTTTTACGAAAGAGAGAACCAATATAGAATTTGATTATTATAATTAATCCAAGGCCAGAGACCATTGATTCCATTCACTTCCAGCAAAAACACAGCACGAGGCCTCTTGAATGGGTTAGGAATCAGAACATCATTCAACTGCACGAAAAACAAAATATTGTCATCAATCAAACCTATAACAAAAATATGATGTAACATGAATAATGTAGTGAAAACAGAACATCACTGATGATTCCAAGAACCTTGGATGAGCTGGCAGCTGGAAGGGTGGAAGGAGGAGCAAAACCAAGCAAGACTGACACAACAGCACCAGCTTCTTCTAGCAACAGTGAAGGTTGCTGCAACATGAAATAATACCACCCAGTGAGATCATTATTATTGATTCAACCATTAAAACAGAATGCAGTAATCTCGTTAGTGAAGCTAAGTGGAATATGGAACATTTAATTTATTTAACTAATTGGAAATGTTTCAGATGGATTCTACCAGTCAAAATTTCTTAAAAGGCTCTTTATCCAAATTCCTTATCATTTGAGTTATGACATTAAGAACCACACAATCTATTTATACAAGGGCATCTGTGATGCCAGTGTAATGAGAAATTCTCACTATCTGCTTATTTCACTTCTCCAAACTGCTAGCACATCCTAAAGAGTATAGAGCCACTGAATTTACACAGGTTGATAGTGGTAATCTATATTCTATTTTGCAGACTACTGTCCAAATCCCAAAATAGAATACAGATTCCCATATCCTTTCTGACCTACGACCAGGTCTACTTCATCCGGAGAAAGCAGTCCACTAACCTACTTTATTACCTTTGATACTACCACTTCAAAATAAAACTTCTTCTGCAATCAGAAATTAGCAATAAAACCCCGAAACTCTGTCTGCTAAATATTTTGATAATCCAACGAAGTTCTATGGAAGATGCTTTTACAGAAAATCATTTTATGTACTGATTTGAAGATGGATTTGTTTCATGTATTACAATAAATTTGAAGGTGATAAACTAACGCCATAGCATCCAAACTCACCAAATAAACATAATTCCGGGGCTGAAATGTTACAATTGAGTTCTGGCATCTATTGAAAGTTCTTATTCATTCATCAAGTGTCACTTCCCCGGACATTCCAACACTACCGACTAGGCAGAAAGGCTCATATTGCATGATTTATTCATAACATTTCGAAAATGGAATTTATTTTATCGACTAAAATTGTTCGGTCCTAATTTTTTTAAATAAACTTAAAATCAAAGTTCCATAAATGCGTATTCAAATAAACGACTGAAATTCGCAACGATCAGCGAGTTGAATTGGAAGATAGCATAAAATGCAGAAACGAGACAAAAAGAAGAATCTGAACCTCATAGTTGGATGATCTGGCGCGAATGAATTGATTACTGGAGCTATCGACGAAGAAGACGGAACCAGAAGCCTCACCCTGCGACAACACACACACACACACAATCGAATCAAACAAAGAGAAAATTGTTAGATCGAAGCCGCACCGCCATCAAGTTCTTACGTACTCATGAGATTGAAGAGAACACTGAGAGGGAGAAACGAACCTTGATTTGAGGAGAGAAGAAAGAGACAATGAGGAGAAGGCTCCAAATGACGGAAACGCGAAACTCCATCGCAGAGAGAGAGAGATCCAGAGGTTCCACTTCAGCAACGTGCTTCGTTATTTCTCGCAATAATGAAACGTAAATCGCACTCAGAAGACACAGGCTCGTTTGGGCCTTCTCAAATCACTGGGCCTTTAAAAAGCAAAATCTAGGGCCTGAAATTGACATCCCTATGTTGCTATTTAAACCCCCACCAGTAAAAAGACCTCCCTGCCCTCACCATTTTCCCTACTCCCGCCTCTTAAAACACCCCCCCACCCCGGTGGACACCCCCTTACCCTCTTCCTCTCGTTCTCTTGCTGCTTGCTCTTCAGCTAAGCCTTTTTCCAAATTTTGGCCACGTAAGCCTCCTTTATCTCCTTCTCATAGCTCAACATTCCATTCATCTCCACCAATTGTGCTACTTAAACTCCATTTTTTTTTTCCATTTCGTAGATCTGAAAAAAAGTTAACGATATGCATTGGGTGTTGTTGCCTTGTGTTTCAAGTACGAGCACTTCAATGATGCCAACATGCACAATTGTTGCAAGTTTGTTGGATATACGATATAGATTATATTTTGTTACGTAATTCTAGGTTTTTAGTTTTACGATAAATATTTATGGTAATGTTCTATTTAGGCAAGGGTTTATATATGAGCACTTTTCAACTATTGGTTGCAAGAGAATCAATACATACATTAAGACAAATCCCCGAAGGAGATCCTACTAAATTCACTACAATTAGATGGTGTCATTTGGACACAATTCAATGATGAATGAAAGGTGCAACAATTTCGTGGGATATATATTATACTTGATTGGCTTGCTTCGATTTGGCAGCCACGTTCATGCCTATCTACTCGAGTGGATCTTACGTCAATTTGGCCATGTCTAGGGGATTCCTCAACCCCCTCATCGGATTATATATATAGGTGCCCTCTTTTGAGGATGTTGATGAGTATTATCGACAATGTGCATTGATGATTATTATAGTGGTTTCACATCTACTCTCATCCATACATATTGTCCCCAATAAAAGGTCCTCTCCTTATGCCTTATCGGCATGCATGCTACAACAGCCAGCCAGATAAACACCCAGATAAACCATCTAGATAGATAATTAGCATGATAATTATCGTGTAAGTATCTTTATATCTCTATCTTTTGTGTTGTATAATTTCATTGTACTTATATATTTTTTTTTGTAGAAGATTTTCAAACCATATTAGATTTAAGGAAAATGAGGCTTGTGAGGATATTTAGTACTGTGTATTGAGCTGGGTGTTGAGGTGGCCGGTGGGCATAAAATTAAGAACACTTCAAGAGCATGCACAAAGTGGAGGAGGAAGACTTGCCAAGTATTTATGTTTTGTCTTTTGTATTTGACATTGTGTTTTTATTATTGTATTTTGTTATTGAACGTTAGGTTGTGTATCTATGATGATTTTAGTTTGATTTCTTCTATAATGTTACACCCATCTATATATATCATGTTAATTATGAAAAGTAGCCTAAGAATGAAATCGCTTTAATTAAACTCCATCGAAATAAAATAAATATTAAATCACAAGCTTATAATTTTCCCCATAACACAACAAAAACTTGTTTGGGTTATGTATCTGAGGGTCACACAATAAAACCATATACAGAATGAAAACTTATCTTTGTTATGTATGCGCGTTGTTTTTTTACACTATTGTTAAATTAGAAACATATCATTCTTGAAATAATTTTTAAGATTATTTTATAAAAATTAATACACTTATTTTTCTTGATAATTTTTAATTAGATAACAATATAAAAATATTTACATTCTTAGTTTATTTTAATTTTTTTACTTTTAATTTGTTGTAGTCTCTTGTTTTAGATTTTTGGAAGGATAAGAGAGAGATATATAGTTATAAAAGTACGTTTTTTGTAATTTGTTTAGTTAAGTGTTTAATGAATAAAATGGTAGAAACGTATTAATTATTATTATTTAATTATATACTTATTTGTAAAAATATTACAAAGAAATAAAAATAATATAAAAATATTAGATTCATAATTAAGAAAGATAGAAGGTATATTAGCAAAATAAAAATAATTTTGAAACAATTTTAATTATTTAAAGAAAATATGAAATATTTTTAAGAATTTTTAATTTGATTGAAAGACTTTTTTTATTTGTTGATATGTATATTAAAGGCATATCTTTAATATTCACCCAAAAGGAACATATTTAATAAAATTATTTTTAAATGTTTACAAACATAAAAAAATATTGTGAAATAATTAATGACACTAAATATAATTTTAAAATTATTTCAAGGTAACTTTGATTTAGGAAACAATTAATTACATTTTCAATATTATCAAATACTAGGTATGAAATTTTTAAACCCTTAATTTTTTATTAACTAGTTTTATTTAAATTTTTTTAAGGGATCTATCATTATTATTAGTACTAATTAATTATTTTTCTCTCCTATTTTAATATTTTTTAAAAAAATTGAATAAACTTTCCTTTTATGTTAATATTTTTTATTTATTTTGAATTTTGGATTTTTCTAAAATAGAAATTATTTTTAAAAAATTTGTAAAGTTTTAGTTATTTTTAAATTTTCATTTTATGTTAAGATGTTTTTATAAAATTTTCCTCTTTTTAGCATTTTAATTAATTTTAAAAAAATCATGTTAAATTTATTTATATTAAATATTTTATATAAAATTAATTATTATTAATTTATTTTTAAAAATTTATTTCCCTCTAAATCTATTCAACTTATATTTTTAGTTGAACTAAACAATATCCTTTGATTAATGTTCAATATATTTGCCAGTATATGATAATAGCTGTCCTTATTTTATGACAAGTGATTTTTAATTAGTTTATGTATAAGAATAAATTCAAAATGTAATACTTTTAAAACGGTTACATATTCATAGAAAAACCTTTTACACTAAACAAAATAAATAAGACAAATAGATTTTTTAGGTGAAAATAACACATATAGATAAAACTTTGGAAATTGAGGAGTAAATTAATTATGATAAAAGTTATGTGAATTAATCATTAATTATTACAGTTAGTTTGGAGTGTTCGCGTTCGGTTTAATTTGATTTTTCATTAAAAAATCATCCAAATCAAATCTATAAAATATATGTGATTCAATTTGATTTGATTTTTATTTAAAAATAAAATTTGAACCAAACAAACTAATACTTTAAAGTTTGGTTGATTCAATTTTTACTCTTTTTACTAAAATATTATACCATTAAAATTTTTATATTTTCTTTTCATGTTTTAAATTAAATTTAAAAAAAATTCTAATGACAACCTATTTATTAATATGTTTAATTTTCTACAATAAAAATCTATCAAATTTTCATCAATTTTAAATCAAATATATCTTAAAAAATTTATTGAAAAAAAATGATATACATTATATAAATTTCATATAATAACACTACAAAACATTATAACACTCACGTGATATACATATAAATCATATAACACTAAAGTAATATAAGTATTAATAATATAAGTGTTGCAATTCGATTTAAAAAACAAAAATCAAAAACCGAACCAAGCAGATTGATTTTAGAAAAAATCATCCAAATAAAATCTAAAAAAATCAGTTTAGTTTGATTTTTGATTTTTTTAAATAATTTTTCATTTTTATTTTGGATTGATTTAAATTTCAACACTTGTACAGTCATTTCCATAAAAAAATTACAGTCAGACAAAATTTACAAATATAAAATTTTTTGATATTATCAACTGAAGAATTTAGAATAAACCGAATTCTAATAATAGTATTTAAAAATGTTTTTAAAAAATCAGACGCATTGAGTGAGAATAGATTGATAAAACTCTCCGCTCTTAAGAGTAAACACTTTAATATATAATTACTATTTATTTTTTTAATAAAATATTCACATTTCAATGTTGTTAAATTTTTAAATTTCATTCATCTTATTTTTTATATCACTATAATGTTTATTTCTTTTCTTTTTGAACGAATATAAGGTTTATTTCTAATGGTACTCTTTACTGAAAATAAATTTATTCTGTTTTGTAATGTGTCACCACCGCTATTATTTGATCATTAATTGATTTCGTCATCCGCATTTATTAATTTCTTTTCAATTTCACTTTTTTATGCTTTTATTATATAAAAAATTATAAATTTAAAAGCTTCAATTAATGTCTTTCTCTCACAACATTTATTCGAGTATATCATACTCTAAAAAAATAGAACTAAAGGCTCCAATTAGTGCCTCCCACCACAATTACTACGAGAATATATTATATAGTAAAATAATAATATAAATAAAAGTCTTCAATTAATGACTTTTCGCAATATACGAATAAAAACACATCCTTAAAGCGATGCTCATTAATTGCTTACAATTTATTTATTTTTAATTTGAGTGGCCCTGTGTAGCCAATGTACATTTAAAAGGCTCATACTCATTTATTGTCAATTATCTTATCCTGCTTAGAAACTAGAAAGTATATTTATTTTGAACCTGTTTTTGTTTTCCTCCTCTTTGCATATTCCTTCTTATTTCATTACAAGGGTAAGCACAAACTTAACTCCACGATATATATGCATTTTTTTTTTAAACCACCAAACCGAAACTTAACCCCACAGTTTCAATTTTCATAGTCAAAATTCAGTTTCAGTGTTTTGTTTTTTAGTTTGATATTTTCCGAGTTCTCTCATCTTTTTGCATGCATATCATGAGTTGTCATGCTTGGTACAATGCAAGGCTAGGCAAAACCATCCGTTACAATCTGAATTTTTCCAAATATACTCTTCATTAATATTTTTTTTTCTTATAACTTTCATAATTTGTTTTTTACTACCCCATATAGCTGTTACTAGGTTGGAGAGGTATGCTTGTATGCGTGTAAATAAGTTGAACATTTAATTTCTGTCCATCATAGCACACAGTTTTTTTTGGTCGGCAAAATAACACAATAATCTTAGGGAAAATCCTTCCTAGGAGGTAAAAATCTCATTATTATTATTATTTTCTTTGCCGGATTTTATCACTTTTTGTGATCTTGGAAATGCAAACTGCAAAGGTAACTCCTATATGCTCACCAAGACTGAGGTCGTCATGCAAATTGGCATTTATATAAATCTCTTAAGAGTTCACACAACTCAACGCAAAAAAGGGTAAAGGAAGCAAAACACTCAAAAACTCTAGTCTTTTGCAGGTGAATTGAAAAAAAAATGGATTTTGCCATGGGAGCTGCTGGTGGGTCTGGTGATGATCAACACAATCAGAGCTTAAACAAAGGAAAAAAGACGACCACCTACCGTCGTCATAAAGAGGATCAAAGAACTAGGCTTGAAGAGTAAGATGACTTCTTGCTATTTTTTTTTTTTTTAAAAAATTTAATTTGCTAGTCTTTGAATTATATGAGTGAAGGATATAAAAGAAAATGGCTAACTTGTCTCAATCGCAGCAGATACCGCGAGATTGACAAATGATACTTTGGAGATCTCTTGCTGCATGTATATATAGAGCAAGCTATATCCATAAAATCTAATCACTTTTTCATGTAGTTATCAAGTTCAATTCATTATGTGCGTATAGGTTGAATAATAAATTACTGAGTTATTTTTTTTCATGACATGGGTTTTGCTTTGTTTGATGCTTTTAAAGGAAGATCTTTTGTTGATCTACTTTCCAAGCGAAATTAGAATTTAAGATCATGACTGCTGTTTTTTGTTTTAAAAAAATATTTTTGCATATTTTTATTAATTTTTGTGGGGTATTAGTCTTCACATGTCTGTTGTGTATTTTAGGCATGAGAACCATACGAGTTGAAATTGGTTTGACTCTTCATGTCCCTGTAACCCTATCTCCATTGAGTTTTGTGGGTTTAATTTTTTCTTTTTTAGGAAAACCTGTTTCACTTATATATATTTTTAAGTAAATTATTTATTAAATTATAAATTATATTTTAATTTAAATAATATATAAATTCAATAAATAACAAAGATCTTAGAAAAAAATGAAATTAATTGTTTATTTAATTTTTTATTTATTTGTTATCATAATTTTAATTATTTAACTATTAAAATAATAATTTATATTTTTAATAAATATAAAAAATAAAAGTATGAAAATGAAATCTTAACTTTTATATATATATATATATATAATATAATATAATATAATATGCTTTTAAAATAAAACATAACATAGTAGCCGGGGTTTGGGAGTGGGATTACATCCACGACCTTAGGGAAACCGAGTTTTTTCTACCAAAATCATATCAAAGTTGAACGAATACTTAAGAGTTTGAATTTAATTATAATGACTTGTGTTCGTGTATCTTTTCTGGCTCCTCTATATATTAATTCCATTTATTTTTAAAAACCATTTTTAAATTTCCCTTCCGTGATTGGTTCCATTTGCGATTGGTGCCTTCTGTAATGCCATAGTTTATCTGACAAGAATGGGCAAGCCAACAAGCAACACCAAGAATGAAAGTGGAGATGATGAATTGCATTTTAGATATATTAATACTTTTTCTGATTAAAAAAAAGATATTAATTTTCATATACTTGTTGATGTCTCTGTATACTTATACACACATATACTTGTCATTTTAGTAATTAATGGCATAGCATTCTACATATCCTTCATAGCTTATGTAATTTTTTTTCGGGATTATGCATTTGTTATTCAACTTAAATTATCTTGCAATACTTTCTCTATTAACTGGGATCTTTGTTTCAAATTTATAAGACTGTTCAGAAAGTGCCCAAATCCAGATGAAATCGAAAGACGTCAAATAGCCAAAGATCTCGGGCTTGAGCCAAAACAAGTAAAATTTTGGTTTCAGAATAAGAGGACTCAAAAAAAGGTGCGTAATCTATATATTTTCTTTACTTAGATACATCATTATATTAAAACATTATTTTACATGCTATTCTAACCATTTTACATGTGCTATGATCTTATATAAAGACTATATCTGAGCGAGTGGATAATAATGTCCTTCGTGTTGAGAATGAAAGAATGCACAACGAAAACCTCGTACTGAGAGAGGCATTAAAGACTATAATTTGCCCTTCTTGTGGGGGTCCACACAATGAAGAAGAAAGGCGTGAACTTTGTCTAGAACAACTTCGTCTTGAAAATGCTCGTCTAAAAGCACAGGTTAGTTAACTACTTTGATTAGTTATTTATTTATTTATGTGAATTGTTGTTTATTTGATTGGTTTTATTATTACTCAGATATATATTTTTGGTTCTTTGAAATTTTGTCTTTTTATTTTTGTTCCTCTTTTTCTTTTCCTTAAAAATTACAAAAGTCATGCCTATTGTAGGCCATCAAAAGATTAAAATCACATTATTCTATTAAAGATAGAAAACAAGAAATTAAATGAAAATAAAATAACAAATATTATGTTATCTTTGAGACTAAAAACATTTTTTATCAAAAAATTTTAATTTATTATAATGTTAATTCTTATTAGGAGAAAAGTAAACTTATGATATTCTTTCCTTATTCCTTAATCATTCAATACATCTTATAAAAGCTATATATAATATGATTCATATCTATTTGTGTTTTTTTTTTTTTTGCAGCATGAGAAGTTGTCTAAGTTTCTTGTACAGCACATGGATAAACCAATTTTGGAACAAAACTTGGATTCCCCTATCAGAGGATCTTCGTCACATGGTCCATTACTAGGAAGTTCTCTAAGACTAAGAGCTGGAAGATCTCGTATGAATCTTGGTGCTTCAACAAGTCATGATTCATTTCAAGATGAAGAAGATACCATGTCAAGCCAAGCTGGGAGCAAAATAATAACACAGATGGAAAAGACAATGATGGCACATATTGCAGTGGCTGCTAAGGATGAATTGCTCAAGCTTTTGCGCACAAATGAGCCCTTATGGGTCAAGTCTTCAACTGATCAGAGATATGTTCTTCATCTTGAATGCTATGAAACGATCTTTCCAAGGATTAACCACTTCAAGAATTCCAAAGCGCGCGTAGAGTCATCAAAAGATTCGCGAATTGTCAGAATTAAGGCGAAGGAATTAGTTGACATGCTTTTAAATTCGGTCAGTACTATTACTTTCGCCCTCATATATATATATATATAATCATAATCATTGGCAGACCTACATTATGATCAAGGGTGTATCTCATTTTTTTAAAACTCACAAGTAAATTGTTTTTTTACAAAATTTTATAATTTATTTTGTATTGTATTTTTTCTATATTTATATATTTGAACCCCTGATTTCAATTTGTATAATTTGCTCCACTAGCTCAGGGTCTTGCATTGGTCACTGATTCATAATGAATTTTCTTTATTTTGTAACCTTTGTAGGAAATTTGGGAAAATCTTTTCTCAAGAATTGTTACAAAAGCGCGCACAATCCAAGTACTTGAAAATGGTTCATTGGAAAATCGAAGTGGAGTTTTGTTGCTGGTATACTTTCATGCAAACCTTATTGCTCCATGCAATAAGTTTCTTTGTTACAATAGTATTTCAATTTTATAACAAACCACGATTTTTTTATATTTTGTAGATGCGTGAAGAGATGCACGTTCTTTCACCTTTAGTGCCATCTCGGGAATTCTACTTCCTTCGCTATTGTCACCAAGTTGAAGCTAATGTATGGGTTATAGCAGATGTTTCAGTTGACTGCATGAAAGAGAACAACCATGATCCTAACTGTTGGAGGTTTCCCTCTGGATGCATGATTCAGGGAATTTCTAATGGCATGTGCCAGGTGAGTACATATATGTAGTTGCATTGGTGAAATAAGTCATCAATGTATAATATATTGTTGTTATACTTTATGGTCAAATACATGGTCAACCACTAATTTCTTACTTTTTGTGTCAAATTTTTCGTAACAATTAACATTTCTGGTTCTATATCAGTAATGCTAAATTGTACCATAATTAGTTGCATAAAAGCCACACAAATAAGATAACTAAAGTCTGATTTGTTATTTTTTTTACTCCAACTACCCATGTATGGTTATTAGTTTCCTAATTGATTTTACCACTAATTTGTAGATTTTTGTGTCAACTTTTTCATAGCAAATAACATCTCTCTTTCTTATATATCTGCGACGTATTTAATTTGAAAGGAAAATGTGCATGTCAAAAAATGCATGAATATAAAAAATTGTATTTTTAACACCTCTTAATATATATACTCATTAAGATGTGTTTCTTACTTCACACATCACCATACTTTAAAGGAGTTGGATATGAAATTTTAATGTTTATACTCATTAACTTATTTAAAATTAGATGAAATATATATTAGAGACACAAAAAAGGTAAAAAGGGTAAGCAGAGGACAGGAAGGATAAGCATGGAGCAGGGGTGAAGTTGGGTAAATATGAACATTGATGCACATCTAACTTAAAAAATATATGTTGGTTCGAGTTATCATGTAAGGATGTTAAAAAATAAGTGATATCAAGTTGGTTACCAGGTTAGAAGAAAATGAATCCTATTAAAAATCAATCACAAGACTTATTGTCCAAGATGAATAAATGCTTCATGTGTGAGATGACATGATCTCAAGTTTGGACTTTTTCTCATGACATGAGGGTTTATTGTCCCCTCATTTAGCATGAGAAAATATGATGATGTGGTTAGTTTATGAAATAAATTAAACTTCAAGTTAGTCATTAGGTCACGTCAATCTAGAACAAAATCACCAATCGCACCTTCTCTGTCTCACTTGGTGTCCCACCAATTAAAATTTGTCACATCAATTAAAATCCACACGTGACTATCATGTAATTTCTTTTCTACCATTCTTTTCCCATTTTGTTCCAAATTGGTCTGCTAAGCTATCACTCCCCTTCGCCTCTCCAATCCTAAAACTAATTTCAAATTTGATTCACATCGTTATACTAATATTTAAACTAATTTTAATATAAATTGAAATAATTCTACACACAGTGACTTTGGTAATTACAAAAGAAAGAGGGAACTCATATCTGTTCCCCACCCAACACAACCAAAATAATATGCAAAATAACAACATAATATGCCCTCCATTATAAGCCTACCACAAATCATGACTGAGATATAACGCGGCGCAATAAATGGCATGGAACACCCGAAGGATAAAACCACAGCCACTTCAACTGTGGGCCGAGGTTCTGCCATTGACATTAATTTGATATTTTGATAATACTGATAATGCAAATATATATATATATATATATATAAGATAATTATTTGATAATGGACAAAATTATATAGTTAATATGAGTAAAAGTTTGCAGGGTTTTGCACAATATTCTCTTTCACATCATCATGTCAAGAAAGACACCAAGGGCCATATATAATTAATTGAAGGACAGTTTTGTACCAGTGGGTTGATGATTTCAGGAACCTTGAACTAGGTTTCATTTTTTCTTCCAAAAGACATTTATTTGTGTGTTTTTCCATGTTGGAGGAGAAAAATAAAGAGTGGTTGATTTGGGGTTGGAGAAGGTAGAGGTTGTAGAGGGGGAGGGAACCATATCGGTAAGCTGTAAAAGACAAAATTAGGATAGAATGGAAAGAGAATGACAGAAGAAATCATGTGTGGATTTTAATTAATGTGACACCAAGTGAGATAGGGAGGGTGGGACTGGTGATTTTGTTCGAATCAATCTTATAAATACAAGCTTATATAATGCGTGTAATTAATTTAGTGACTGCTTATTGAAATAATTTATACGATCATTTACTTAATTAGTCCCAATTTGAGGGAAAGGTTTTAAGATAATACCTTTCTTTTTCTTCCTTTTTTTTCCCATTATTTTAAATCATCAAAATAATTTGAGGTAAAGGATTTAAGATATTACCCTTAATCTGTTTCCCCCTTATATATAAAACATCTATTTCTATGATTGAAAGCAAACTCATGGGACAAAGAAATCTTTGCCGTGTGTTTTATGTGTGTATGGGTGTGTATGCCTTTGTTTGTCCGTGCATGTGTGAACATTTAACTTTATATTTCTATTTTAAAGATTATGAAAAGTTGTACTGCATCATTTTGAGACCATTAATGCTAATTGAAACAAACTTTTGTTATAACTTTATATACGTCCTTCCAGGTTTCTTGGGTTGAACATGTTGAAGTGGATGAGAAGATCCAAACACATCATCTGTTTAAAGATCTTGTTAATAGAAATATTGCATATGGAGCAGAAAGATGGCTTTTGGAACTTCAAAGAATGTGCGAAAGATTTACTAGTCTTGAAGTTGAATACATACCTAATTATGACATCGGTGGAGGTTACTCTTTTCCATCTCTGTTCCAAATCTATTTACATTATTTATTTATCGAATTTGTTTTGACATGTGACCATAAGTAATCATTAAAGGTCTAAACGAGTATAGGTTGACTCACGAATTTGATGGACCACTTGATTACATTTTGACATTTTGGTTTGGACCATTGGTTCAGTTCGATTTTTGTTTTCCTAACCCGACCTTGTTTGGCTCGAGTTTTAGGTTATAAGTTTACGAACCTAAAAAATCTAACTCGAGTCATACACAATATGTGTAAGGTTCCTTTTCTCATCCACTCACTCACTCGTTGAAGCTCCATGCTAGAACTCCTTTTTCATTATGTGTCGTGAGGATCTTTTAGTTGACACATGAGTTGAGGCATAAGTTTGACAAAGATATAATATACGATCACTTTGAACTCACGATTATATAAGTCATTGATAATGACACCATCTTGGTGACTGTAGTCTTGTTTGACGACACCCTAAAGATTCTAACATCCTTTGTAACAAGGATATATGAAGAAGACACTCTAAGGAAGTAAATGAGGAGATCATTGAATAATTAATTCATTGATTACACAAATTAAAATTGTAAACCATAAAATCACTAAAGTAATTATTCGTTTGATGATTCCTCATGAACTATCTTTGCCATAATCATAAAGTTTCAAACTTTGCTTCATTTGTACAAGAAGCCTTTCTCATGCCAGTGGCCTAGGTATAAGGCTTTGGTTGTGAGTGGGCATTTCAAGGGTGGTAAACTCATTCCTATATGGTGTTGCTTTTATGAATTCGAAGGTGGTTGGTGAAAGCACCAGAATACAAGGTGATGTTGTAGAGGAAGATGAATATATGATTTTTTTTCTTGATTTTTCATACTGTTTATTTTCAATTTTTATAATTTACTATTATTTTGGAACATTATTTTATCACTTAATTTTAATCAACTTGTCGGTTGGTTTGATTTCAAATGCATACCCAAAAGCAAAAAACTTGAACCAACCTAACTTGGTATTGTTTATTTGGTTTAGATTTCTAGACACCCCAAAGTTGTTTAATAGATTTAGATTTTTGGATGCCCCAAAACTCACTCAACTTGATCCAATTACACCCCTATTAAGCATTAATTTATATAAACAATTTTTTTATACAAAAAGATATTTGTTGAACCCCAAATACAAAAAGTCATCTAACATTTACTTTTGAGGTAATTAGTTAGTAATACTTTATAGGATGTAATTTATATTTGTTAACATTTTTCTAGCCCTATATTAAAAAAACATTCATTTATCTCCTATTTAATCCATTATGTGTACATATCTAAGACTATATATATCATTCATTTTCAGTGATCACTACTCTAGGAGGAAGGATGAGTATGATGAAGTTTTCTCATCAAATGGTTAAAAGCTTCTATGGAATTTTAAATATGTCAAGTATCACTGACTTCCCACAACATTTAGCTGATGAGAATACTGGGATTAGGATTTGTGCTCGAAAAGTCACAAACTCAAATCAATCAAATCCCAATATTATAATCACTGCTACTACATCTTTCCGACTTCCTTTGCCTTCTCAAAATGTTTTTGACTTCTTTAGGGATCCAATAAGACGTGTTAAGGTTTAGCAACTAAGAATATCTCTCTTTTATTTTATTGGCATATAATTAATATTTTTGTTTGTAAATCATAATTTTTCATTATAGAGTCATCCATTCATTTGCTATTTTCTTTTAGTGGGATGCTATGTGTTATAAAAGACCTCTACATGAGATTGCACGCATATCCACGGGAACTCATCCCAACAACTATATATCCATTATTCAGGTACTTAATTACCTTATATATTTCTAAAATAATGCATGATCATTATGTATTGAAATGATTTTAGTTTATATTTAGTTATTAATTTTCTAATGACTTAAATAACATTTTAGTCCATATAATATACGGCTATTTTGTTTTAGACCTCTTAATCTTTTTGTCTATTTTAATCCTCTTAATTTCTTGCATTCTTGTAAGCTTTTAAAATGGAGGAAAAAATTGTAAACCAAATGTCATAAGATAACCGATGAAAAATAGTGTGATTAGGGTTTCATGCATTGGAAAATATATAGTGATTTGTGTACTTATGATTATCATATAAGCTATTGCAATTCCTTTGATTTACCTTTTAGGAAAAATGAAACCTTCAATTAATTTATTGATACTGCTTTTGATATGAACTTGATTAAACTTATTTTAATCATTCATGTGAAGCAGCCTATCCACCCAACTGCAAATAATGTGGTGATTATTCAAGAAAGTTGTACCGATCCTCTAGGATCATATGTTGTATATTCTTCAACCAATATACTTGACATAAAGAGGACAATAAATGGAGAAGATTCATCGACAATGCCATTTTTTCCATCAGGCATTGTCATTTCAGAGGAAGGACAATCTATTACAAATGCTCGCGCATCGAGTAGTGGAAATGGGGATGTAAGAACAAGAGGATCACTACTGACTGTAGCTTTCCAAATATTGATGAATAGTTCACCGACCATGATGATGGAATTTGTGACTGTTGTTAACTCTCTCATCACCTCAACAGTCGAAAACATAAATGATGCTTTGATCAGTTCTTTCAATTAAGATTTCTAGGGATTTTTCATTTCTAGATGAAGGAGGATATGATTGGAAGTTTTTGCTTCCATAGTATTTAAGGGTAGTTGTTGGACCTTCTTGTGTCATTTTGCATAATTATATCACAAAGAATTACATAATTCTTTACTTTTAATTAATTTAAGTCTTTTTTATTTCATATATATAGGGAAAATGATTTGATTGTGAGGTAGAGAACTTCTTTTTCTCTGTGACTAACCTTGGGGGGTCAAACTTATATTGTTGAAGTTGTTAGATAAATGGGGACAACAAGATCATGCAATAGTAGTGGCCATTGTTTTCTTTCTAGGATAAGGTTCTAAGAAACAAACAATCACGGCCACCAAGGGGGAAAATGGATTTAACATAGCAAAACCTTGTTAGAATTGAGTATAAGAATGACAACAAATTACTTTCGAAGGTGTATTTAGATGGTAAAGTTTTCCAAGAATTACGTGGACCTTGGAATGATGCTTTAGTGATTAAATTACTTGGAAAGTCAATTGGCTATGGCATGATGAAGGTATGGAATCTCAAAAGGGGCTTTGATATAATGGATGTGGATAATGGGTTTTTCATGGTCAAGTTTGATTTAGCGATGACAAATGTAGTCAAACTTTTGCTTCTCCAAGTGCTCACGTAAAGCAAACCATTGTACGGATTTGGTTCCCAAGATTAAATATTATCTATTATGATAGGAATTTCGTCCTGGCTATTACTTTCATAGTAGGAAAACCCATAAAAGTTTTATCGTAACACTTTGAAGGTTGAGCATAGGCACTTCACAAGAATTTGGGTGATAACGAATATCTCCCAACCAGTGGTGGCTAAAAAGTCTTGGTTTAATGTCCATTGGTACAAAGTGGAATAGAAAGGTCTGTTTATCATATGTGCTTCATGTGGTTATTTTGTCCACTTGGTCAAAAATTTCCTTATACACCCATAATTCTTGTCAAAATGTGCTCGATCATCGCTCTTAAGGGAAGTTGGCCAACAAGAGTTCAACTGGTAATGAAACAAAAATTGTGGAGGGAAATATGACAACATATTCGGTAATGAATTCTCACCTTAATGATGATAAAATATTACATGATGAATGGATGATTGTGAGGTGAAAAAACATTAATCTCCAATTACTAAAGATATAAACAAAAAAAGGTAAAAATTCTAATGCTAGTAACAAATTCAAAGTGATTGTGATTATGAATAATATAATCGATCAGATGGAAATCCAATATTCTAAGAGACCTACATTATCAATTCATGCTAATAGATAGCAGAGAGAAAATCATGACGCTAAAAATCATAATAAGCGAAAAAAAGTTGACATGATAATGGTCAGGGTTAACGAACAATGCACCTTCTACTTGTGTCAATAACAAATCTAGCGATTAATCAATAGGGATGATAAATTGCATGTTTTGCACACTATTATACACTCTAATATGCCTTCCCAAGTCCCATATTCTCCACAAAAATGCACCATCAAACCTCTCGAATGCAATGACTTTGAAGGAAAACACTTCATCATCAAGGCAAGGTGTTGCTCTAGCCAAACCCATCTTTCAAACAACTATGGTGATAAAATAAGTTGGTCATAACCACTTTCACTTTGTGGATGAACCAATCGATTCCAATGTATCATGGTTAAGAAGCGTGAAATCAAGGATTATACCTACTTTAGCGACCATCTGGGACCAATAAGATAGCAATAGAGGACTAAATAGAATAGGCAACCTATTTTGGCTCATAGTATACCTCTTTCTTTATAATCTTGTTTCATGGATATGCTACATGCATTTCAAGACAAAACCATTCTCTCTTGAAATGTTAGATGGACAATTAATGCTACAACTATGTGAAGATATTATCCCCTGCTTCTTTTTATCCTTGAAACTCATGTACAATTTTAAAAAAAAACTATTTTTTTGTATCAACCGATAACTATTGTGTAAGTTAAGGGCAAGCGGTGGGAATTTGGGCATCTATCTAGATAACTAGAAACTTTATGATGACTATCCTAGATACCTCTCCCTAATTAATTACATATAGTTTTAATGTCGGTAATCATATTGTAATATGTGTAACATCCCCAAAATAGGTTAATGATAATACTAAAATAATAAATAAGATGTATTTTTCACTTGTGTGATAAGTGTTTTGTATTATATAGTAATAGTGGGCTATAGTTAAGCTAATTGGGAGAATGCCCTATGAGGCCCAATAAGAGCCCCTAAGCATTTCTAGACACACAAACACTCACTAAACTTTTAAAAGAGGAAAAGAAAAGTGAGAAAAAGAGAGGAAGAAAGAGAAAAAAAAAGGAAAGAAGAAATACCTCTACGCAATCATGTCAAAAATATATCTTGCGAGTGTATTCCTTTTTCTTTTCCTTCCTTTTTCCTATTAATTGATTGTTTTCTTTCCTCCTCTTTGGTATTTTATGAATCACTAGGACTTGGATTTATTTATGTGATTGTTTTGATTAATGGGTTAAAATATGAGGATTTGACGTTCGAAGGCATAATGAAGCATTTTTGTTGTATTTACAACATTTTTGGTTGGTTAAGGGCCATTAATGGTCACAAGGATATTAAATTTGTGACTTTTGTAATATAAAAATCACCCTTTTGTGCTAAGTGTGCTTTCATGGCCCTAAGCATGAATTATGTGAGACTTGGGTTTGGTGTCTAATATGTCTACACTAAGCGCAACCATAGTCGCGTTAAGCATGAAGCTTTTAAGAGAACGAGATTAGGGCTCTAGATAAAGACTCTAAGCGCAAGAAAAGTGTGTTAAACACCAAAACATGTAAAAAGTGTGTCCCAAAGTTCCTACATGACAATGCTAAGTGCAACCTTTGTGCGCTAAGCACAAGTCTTCTAAAGAGAAAGTCTATAACCCTTTGCATAGTTGCGCTAAGTGTCATCCTTACGTGTTAAGTGCCAAGGTCCAACATTAAGTATGATTGTACCTATACTAAGTGCGAGACCCCTAGAACATCATTTGACATAGGATTTTTTCATCCCATTTTTCCTTATAAAGTGGTAAAATTCTTTTTTGGTAAAGAAAGAATGATGCCATGGAATAAAGGACACTCCTTGCTCAAGGATGAGGCTAAAAATTGGTGAAGGGGAATAAGTGAGAAAATGGTGAACTTAGACTTTCATCACTTATGATAATTTCAAGATTGTTCGTAGAGATATGTGTTTTTCCCACAATGTATAAAATCAAAATGAGGTGGAGTTTCTTTAACTTCAACAGAGAAGCTTTTGTGTTGGCCAATATGTGATTAAGCTTGAAGAGTTGACCAAGTTCTCATAGTATTTACAATCCAAATAAAGAGCGGTAGACAATTAAGTTTGAGCAAGGTCTAATGTACAAAATTTGTAATATGGTTAAGATCTTGGAAATTAGGGATTTCTTCACTTTGGTTAACAACTACCTCATAGTGAAGAGGAATTTGAGCACAATGGAGGGGACCAAACACAATCCTTCAAGAGGAAGAGGGGCAAAGGAAAGTGCTTCCAAGGAATAAAGTCTCAAAAGGTTGGATACAATGTAGTGATTATTGTGAATCCAAAGGTGGAAGGTTGTCCCAAATATGGGAAAGTGAGTAAAGGAACATGTTTATTCAGTCAAAATGTCTACTTCAAATGCACTAGGTCATTTCATCGAGATTCCCTAAATCTAAAATTGGGTAGAGCATTCAACCAAGCACTCAAAGTTAAAGGAAGGATCTTTACCTTGAGCAGTGAGAAAACAAAGGTGGTTAATAACCTTATTCAAACCATTTGTTTCTTAAACCAAGAACATTTAGTTATGTTATATGACTTAAGATCAACCCATTCCTTTATTTCTTATGATTGTGTGCATCATCCGAAATTGTTTGTTAAACCTTTGCCTATTTTGCTTAATGTATCTACTCCCTTTTAGGATAGTATTCATGCTTATGTTTGTATTCACTATCCTCTTGTAATTCAAGATAGGTTCTTATTAATTTGATATGTCTGCCTTTTGTTGGACTTCATATTATCCTTGGTATGATTTTCCTTTTGCCAACCAATCAAGTTAAATTTTTTGGTTGTATTTTAAAATTTCCTAACAATGTTGTTTTCACCAAAGCTAAATTCTTTTATTTTCTCTAGTGTCTCTTAGGTTTTCCAAAGCATAAAAGAAGGGGGCAAACCTTTTCTTTTGCTACTTTCCTCAAAGGTAGAGGTTATCCCCATCATTCATGACATTTGGTTTGCAAGTTTGATTTTCATTTAAAAGCTTACAAGATTGCAATAAATTAAGAGGACTAAAATAGACAAAAAAAGAGAGGTCAATTAACAAACTTAATCTTGTATTATAGTGACTACAAATTTATTTAAGTCTATATAACATTACATAACTAAATATAAACTAAAATAATTTGATGCATAATGATCAAAATATTCTTTTAGAAATAAATATGGTGATTAAGTACATGAATAGTCAATATATATTTGCTATGATGAGTTCCAATGGAGATGTGTGTATTCTCGTGCATAGGTCTTTCAAAACACATAACATCCCACTACAATAAAATAACAAATGAATCTATGTGACTCTACAATGAAAAATTATATTTTACAAACAAAAAACTAATTATATGCTAGTAAAATTAAAGAGTGACATTCTTAGTTTGTGAACCTTAGCATGTCTTATTAGATCTCTAAAAAGAAGTCAAAAACATTTTAAGAAGGGAGAGAAAGCCAAAAAGAGGTAGTAGTAATGATCATAATTGTGAGATTTG
Organism: Glycine max; assembly: GCF_000004515.6. Taxonomy (NCBI): domain Eukaryota; kingdom Viridiplantae; phylum Streptophyta; class Magnoliopsida; order Fabales; family Fabaceae; genus Glycine; species Glycine max. The sequence goes on from NC_038245.2 coordinate 2,112,044, forward strand.
GCTGGCTTGGATTTTTTATTTTTCGAACAGAGATATTAATCTTAGTATTATCATTAGCTAAATGTTGTAAGAAGTTAGAGATATTTGACATATTTAAAATTTCATAGAAGCTTTTAACCATTTGATGAGAAAACTTCATCATACTCATCCTTCCTCCTAGAGTAGTGATCACTTAAAATGAACCGCATATATAGTCTTAGATATACACATGATGAATTTAAAGGGAGATAAATTGATTTTTTTAATGTGGGGGCTAGAACATAATAAATAATATTAAATAAATCCTATTAAAAATTTTAAATAATTAATTCATAAATAAATTTGGGATGACTTTGTATTTGTGGTACAATAAATGCTTTTTTATATAAATTAATGCTCAGGGGAATCCAAATATCTAAACCAAAGAAGCAAATTGGTGGTGTCCAAAAATCTAAACCAAATGAACAATGTTGAGTTAGGTTGGTTCGAGTTTTTATATAAGATGAATTATTTTTTATTTAATCAATATTGATCATATTTACTAAATAAAGGTTGTGTGATTATACATAAACACAATATTACATTAAAACATTATTATATATTTGTTTTAAAAAAATTGTTATATACCAAAGTATCATAGTATGGGAATAGAGAGAATGGCTAAGAAGACAAATCAAAATGGACAGAATCACAACTAGAGGTATAACTTTATCTCAAGATAAGTTGAATCAGGGAGAAGAAGATTAGTTGAATGTCAAATAAAAACTTTAGATATCTTATGGTCACACCAAAAAAATTGTAACAAGTCCAAAATAAAAATTTATTATGTCAAAATATATTAGTAGGGGAAAGAAAATATTTATTATATAAAAATACATTAAGTTCAGTTATTACTATCTTTTTAAATAATTACAATATATTAATTAATAGGTGTATTTAATAGTATTTCTTAATGGTTTATTTATAGTATAATTGGGTGAGAGGAAAGAAAAAAACAAAAAAAAAGAAAGTATAACAGTATATTTTATTTTGTTTAGTTAAAGATAAAATAAAAAATTGTCTTTTAAAAATAAAAATTTAATATTTTCTCTTGCTATTTTCTTTTCAATTCAAATTTAAAATTTTCTTGTTCATCTCTTTTTTTCCCCATTAATTGAACCAAATAGAAGATTATGTACCATCACACTAGGATTATATATATATATATATATATATATATATATATATATATATATATATATATATATATATATATATACTAGAAGCTTAAATATGAATCTAATTTGTGTAAGTTCATGTATTTTTTTTATTTGGTCCTTTTAATATTTTAATTTTTAGTCCTTATAAGTTCGTACTTTAGGGACCACAAAATTAGAAAAAACACAATCCTATAGGAATTATATATAAATGAACAATAAACTTACAAAAACAAAAAAAAAAACAAAATTTATGAAGACTAAAAGCACACAAAAAGACTTGTAAGAATCAAAATCTAAAAATAATAAATTTAGAGGGACTAAATTCATATTTAAGCCTTATGTACGTTTGATTAAATAACTTATGTTTTATATTTAACGTGTCTCACACATAATTCATTCATCTTATATTTTTTATTTTTATTAATTTTTTAATCTAGGTACATATGAAAGGCTTTAAAATATTCCATAGTTGTTGTCAAATTCTTCGAAATAATCTTTTCCCAAAAATAGTGTTTTGCAAAAATACATCCTTTTTTATAATTTTTCCAGCCTTGTCAATTAATAAAAATTTTCTTATATGGAAAAGATTAATGACTTTTCTATTTACTCTCACACAAGAATCCAAAAAAAATGTAGAAAATAATCAATTTATATTGTTTTCTATTTATTATTTTTATTATATTAATTTCTTTTATTGCCTTTTGTGGAGGATAAATCATATGTGCAAATACATCGAGGTTTATGAAGGTCTAAGGGGATTATATAAACACCCTAAAGGCTCAGAAATCTCCAATAGTTGCTTACCGTAGGTGGTTGAAAAATGGATTCTTCAATGGCAAGTCCTGGAGGGTCTGGTGATGAAGGTTCTCACCAGGGAAGAAGACCCTCCTACAAACGTCTTTCTTCTGCTCAAACAGCCAGACTTGAAAGGTAAGATCACCCTTTTGATGGTTGTAAATATTTTCTTTCAACATTATTGTTTTTAATTAATATTTTGATTTGCTTGATTTTGAGGGAACATCTTGCTTTATGGGTGAAGGAAATGAAAGTAAACAAGTAACACAATATAGTTCATTTAGATTTATTAATGTACGTGCTAGCTAGCTGTTTCATAAAACTTTTTTTGTTTCATTATTTTTTAATCAAGCTCAATACATATCTCTCCACATTAATGATGAATAACTTCTCTTGATTTTGTCTTGCTTGGCTTCATCTATTTGATAACATGGGTTTTCATTTTACTTAAATTTGGTTTAATGTCCTTTCCACTATCACTAGAATCACGATGAATGGTACCAATATTAATTTGTAGAATTGATTTTTTTTATGTGTATTACAGTGACCATGTTGATAGAATCTAAGTTCTCGTACAAATTACGCATGATAGGTAGATTGATTTTATAAGTAGAAGAGAATTGGTAAAATTGATTATAGATGTGAGATTCACGAATTATATTTTTTTAGTTTATGATTGTTTATAAGTTAGAAAAATCACTTTTGCACTTTTTTTCAAAAGCACGTACATTTCAATACAAATATATGATTCAAATGAAGAAAATACCAATAACAATCTTTGATATTCTCTTTCTAATAAGTTTTTTATTTTACTTTTTATAATTAATTAAAATAAGAAATTTTAGTAGGTTCTACTTTACATTTAACTTTGGTACTTTTTTTATGCGTTTCAACTTTGGTACTTGATTGTATGATGAATGACTTAATGATGAAATTAGTACTACTTCACATTTTATTAAATTAACCATAGGGAATTGGTACTAATTAATAAATTATATTATATAATATATTGACCAATAAAATAATATAAAATTGAAAAAATTAAGTCTAATTTTTTAAAGAGTTTTGACTGTTTTTTATCATTATTATTATTATTATTTTGACTGATTCTGTTCTAATTTTGACTATCTTTTTATCTATTGAATTTGAGTTGTCAGGACTAATTTAATTAATATTTTGATTTTTTTAATTGATTAAATATAATTATTATGTTCAATGCAATAGATTCTCTTTAGAAATGAAATGGAATTTAATTTTCCCTTTTTACTTCGTCTGTTCTTATTTATAAGAACAAGAAAAAATAATTTTACATTTATTAAAGAAATTAATTATTTTCATTAAATTGTGTGAATCTCAATTAAAAAAAAACTTTTTCTTAAATTACCATTTATTATAATTTGATATCAAGTATTAATCTCTTATTAAATTAAGAGTATTTTAAAGATAGTCTTATCAAATGAGACAAACCTAATTAAAATTTACTTATATTTAAGAAAATAAATATTTTTTCTTATAAAGGAGAATGAAGTGTCAAATTCAATGAACTATTTAAACATATTATTTAGGGTTAACCAATAGGAATTGAGTAAGAGACAAGTCCCTCACAACTTGACATACCAAGGTCTAAATTTTTATTGAAATAAGTATTCATATTCAGTGTATCATATCTTAAACAAAATTGTTTTCAAAGAGGGATAATGTGAGAAAAATGTTTATTTTAACACATTTAAGGTTAAGCATCTTAGTACATTTACTTTTTGGTTATGCATTTCTTAATTATTTAACTTATCGATCATCTACTGTCTCAACTAATTAATTATTGGGGTTTAATTTTTGAAATAAAGATTCATCAAGGATTGCCCACACCCTGACGAAGCTCAACGACGTCAATTAGCTTCTGAAATTGGTCTTGAGACTAAACAAATAAAGTTTTGGTTTCAGAATAAGAGGACCCAAATCAAGGTGATTCATTTTCTTTTATCTAGTACTTTTCATTTAAAAACTATTTTACATGTGCTCATACTTAGTGCTTTCATTTTAGAGAAAGCATTTTCTATAATAAGATTAGAGAGAATACTTAAAATAGTTTTTTTTATCATATATATAATAATAATTACCATACAAATTATACTAAAAAATAGAAACTTTTGATTGTTTCAGAATATAAAAATCATTACGAATTAACAAGATATAGAAATTTAAGAGGAGAAAAATGTATGATGAAATAAAAGATGTGTTAAAAAAATATAAAAAAATATTGTATGAATAATATATATAACTCACAATTTTATTTATATGTTATCTTAAGAATCAACACGAGCGAGCAGATAACACTGCTCTTCGGGTTGAGAATGATAGGATACATACTGAAAACCTTCTAATGAAAGAGGCATTGAAGAACATGCTTTGCTCATCTTGTGGGGGTGCACCGTGTCAAGAAGAAGATCATGAACATGCAATCCAAAATATGCAACTTGAAAATGCTCAGCTAAAAGAAGAGGTTAGTGATGAACTTGTTTGATTAATTAATTCTTTTTAAACAAAATTAGGGCTATAGAGTGATTAATTGGTTTTAATTAGCATATATATATATATATATATATATATATATATATATATATATATATATATATATATATATTTATTTGTGAATTGGTTTTCAGCATGAGAAAGTGTCTAGCCTTCTTGCAAGGTACTTGGAGAAACAAATGTCACCACCTGAGCTCCAACAACAGGCTTTTAATATTCCTATCATAGGATCAAGTTCACATGCTCCAGAACTTGAAAATTCATCAATAAACTATGAGATTGGTGGAAGTTCATCAAGTCATGGTCCAAGTCGTTATGGTATGCAAATTATGGTTAGTGATGACCATAACTTATTGAGAAGTGAAGGTATAGAAAAGGCCCTTATGTTTAAGGTTGCCGCTGCCGCAATGAACGAATTGGTTAGGCTTATTCGGATTAATGAGCCCTTATGGACCAAGTCTTCAACTCAAGATGGGAAGCCAATTCTTCAGCATGAAAATTATGAGAAAATATTTCCAAGGACCAATAGTTTCAAAGGTGCCAATCTGCGTGTAGAAGCAACAAAAGAATCAGGAATAGTGAGCATTAATAGCATTCAACTAATTGACATGTTTCTGGATCCGGTGAGCATCCACTTCATAACTCTTGTTTGTTAAATATTTCTCTCAATTTTATGAAAAATGCTAACTAGTGGGAAGTAAATAAGAATTTTTTTATTGAGACGTAAAAAATGTGTTCTCCTGTGATTTTAAAATGTGTTTTCATATAATTTCCAATAAAATTTGATTTCTTTTAGTTTCTTAGTCAGTATTCTAGACTAGTTATACTTCTTAACAAGACTCATTTTTATTTAATGTTACAATTACAATATTGATTATCTACAATAAAGAAATACATCTACACTCATAAGAGAATGGTGAATCCATCTTTACAGGACAAATGGGTTAATCTGTTCCCAACAATTGTTACAAAGGCAGAAACAATGAAAGTAATTGAAAATGGTTTGGTAGGAAGTCGAAGTGGAGCCTTGCAGCTGGTAAATATTTTCATGCAAATTTAATCTTGCTTTTTGCGATTAAGTTTCTTTGCTATAATTTTTTAATTTGTTGATAATACACTTTTATGACAGATGTTTGAACAAATGCATGTTCTTTCACCTTTGGTGCAACCTCGCGAGTTTCAATTCCTTCGCTATTGTCAGCAAATTGAAGAAGGTGTATGGGTGATAGCAGATGTGTCATTTGATTCCTTTCGACAAAAAACCTCTTTTTTTCACTCTTGGAGACATCCCTCTGGATGCATGATTCAAGAAATGCCTAATGGCTGTTCCATGGTTAGTAATTTACATATTTGTAAAATAGAATACTTGATTAGATCTTCAACTATATGATTGAAATACTCTACATGTTATTGAGAAAGACATTTTATATATTCAAAACAAATTTTAGTGAAAAGTATCAATGCTCTTGAACATGCTAAGCATGGATACTACGTGCAGAGTTGAATGCCTAACTGAGAAAATGTAATGGCTCCCTCACCCATTGTCTGTCACTTGCTAGGGCTATAATGTCAAAGCATTCACGACTTTTCCAATAATTAATATATGAATTGGAAATTTTGTCATTCTTTTAAAACAGTTTATGTATGTGTGAATGTAACAGTAACTAGTATAAGATCAAAATTCTAAAATGTTCTTGAAAGGAAAATTTTATTACCAGTTTTGTTAATTAAAAAATTCCACCTCCCTCATTATTTGAGAATATATCCCAATGAAATTTTACTTTCAACTAACTAAAATCATATACTTCCGATAGTATTTAATAAAGCCAAGGATTAATTAAGTCCAGTTATTTTCATGGATTGTGTTCAAATATTCATATTCAATTTTTTCATCAGACAAACTCAACAGAAAGATATTATTATGTTCTATGTTAGGTTACTTGGGTTGAACATGTGGAAGTGGACGATAAGATCCAAACCCATCAGCTATACAAAGACCTTATTGCTACAGGAATTGCATACGGAGCAGAAAGATGGATTATGGAACTTCAAAGAATTTGCGAGAGATTTGCTTGCTTTTATGTTGAAAGGATACCTAGTCAAGACTCTGGAGGAGGTCACACTTTGTCATAATATTCACTCAAAAACCCTTACACTTGTTCATTTATATATTTGATTTATGATTTATCATCATATGCTTATATATATAGCTAAATATATACTTTTTTGTTATTCATTGTTCAGTGATCAATTCTCTTGAAGGAAGGAGGAGTGTAATGAATTTTTCGCATCGTATGATCAAAGTCTTTTGTGAGAGTTTAACCATGTCAGGTAACTTGGACTTCCCACATATGAATATGGAGAACAATAGCGGTTTGAGGGTTTCTATTCGCAAAAACAGAAACCACCTTGGTCAACCAAAGGGCATGATTGTTGTAGCTGCTACCTCCATTTGGCTTCCTCTCCATTACATGAAAGTTTTTGAGTTCTTCACTGATGATAGAAGACGTGCTCAGGTTCGTACAATTAATAAGCTAGCTAGGCTAATCAATCTTTTATTTCATTGTACAAAGAACAATTTTTATTGGTTAATTAGTTAAATTTAAATCATCCTTGCATTGCAGAATCATTAACACTTACTGAATTGATATATTTTCTTATATACATAGTGGGATGTTCTTTGCTTTGGAAATGATGCGAACAAGGTTGCACACATCTCAAATGAAATTCATCCTGGCAATTGTATATCTATTTATCGGGTAATTAACTTCAATCTTTCATGCTTATGTTTTGTGTTTCAATTTTGTTATAAAGAGAAGTTTAGCTTAATTTTTAGTACAATTATATTCAACAAAGACATTGTGTCATTAAGGAATTTCTGTAACTAATCAGCATGAGAAAAATAATAAGGAGTACGGTAATGTAAATTGTCAATTAGATGCTTAAATATAATATTCCTTTTGATCTTTTTTTTTATACGAAATAATTTTAGTGTATTTTACATTGACACTTATTAAGGTAAGAAGTACTTTGAATTAAATTATTATGAACACGGTGCTAATTAACTTCATTAATTATTGTTTCTTCAAGTAAACTTGTATAATTTGACTTCATGTGTAGCCATTCATCCCTAATGAGAACAATGCGCTGGTTCTTCAAGAGAGTTTCACAACTCCCATGGGATCGTATGTTGTGTATGCTCCAACCGATGTAGCAGCTATGAATTCGGCCATAAACGGAGAAGACTCTTCAATGTTACCAGTTCTTCCATCAGGTTTTGTCATCTCTGCAGATGGTGAACCAAATGCAGCTTTGGGAGCATTTAATAGTTCAGATATTGAAAGATTGGGAGGCTCATTACTGACTGTGGCTTTCCAAATACTTGCTTCAAGTCCAGATGGAATCAATATGTCAAACATGGAATCTGTGGAAGCTGTGAACTCCCTTTTAACCTCAACAATCCTAAAAGTCAAGGATGCTTTGAATTGCAACAACTTGGAGTGATCTTTTGGTTATGTAGTTTTTTTTCCTATCTCTAGCTCAAGGACAAAATATTGCTTTGTTTCCTTTGCATGCATGACTAGTTTGCTTGACATTTGAATTAAATAATATCTGCTTTATTTCATTTTGCCCTCTCTATTTATGAGTGATGAATAATTTTGATCCTTATGTTATGGTGCTAATGGTTCTTTAGACAAGCTTATCATTTTTCTTCTTCTGATAAGCTAAAAAATATATTTAAAGAGACTACAAGGGGTACTACTCCTACCCGGCTACAAAGTTAAGCCATCATGACTTTGAGGATTGGAGAATAGGTATAGCTAAATCTCTGATTTATTGCTTTCCCATAATTTCTCTACAATATTCTCTTATATTAGCTATAGGCAATTTGTGGAACAATTTTTATATAAGTATCAGAGATTGAGTTCTAAAATCTAAAAGTTTGTATCTCTCGCTGTGTTCTAGGAGCTTTTGCATCTTGTTTGCACACTTCAACCTAAAATTCTTTTGGGTTCTTGTTATATATGATCAGATTTTCGAAATCCTGTTTGGTGGGAATTCGTTCCTCTCGATTAATAATGTCTAGATAAAATTTCATTGTTTGATTCAATGAGAAGAATTATTTTAGTTAGAAGATTCAATTCAAAATGTTCGAGAAAGAGAATGAAGAGGCATCTTAACGAGTCCAGTTCAGCTCTTTTTTTCTTTTTTTTAACAAAGTTCAGCTCCTATTGTCACCCAGGAACTTCAAACATGGGAGGCTAAAAATGCACGAATCATATCTTGGATATTAGATTCAATTAAATCACATACGGTGGGTAATCTAAAATCGTTTTCTACAACAAAAGAAATATGAGAATATTTGATACTGATTTACAATCGGGAAAAACAGTCGATTCCAATTGGAATTGAAGATAGGAAATTTTAGTCAAAGAAGTTTTTCTATTTGAGCTGTACTATTTAGTTTTCTTGAATTTGTGAAGTGAATATTCTGACATTATTAATGCAATAGTAATTAGGGGCACTCACTACTGATTTTTAATAATATTTTTTTTCTAACACTTAATAAAAATATTGTTAAAGATTTTTAATCATATAAAAAAATATTGTCAAAAATAAATATTATTAATATATTTTTATCACATTATTATTAAATATTATATAATCCATACATATTGTTAAAGTGTAAAAATGTGATAAAAAGACTAACATAGTAAATATTTGATAAATGTTACAAAATATATTAATAATATTTATTCATAATTTTGTAATATTTTTTGAATGTTGTAAAAAATTTTAATAATATTTTTATTAAGTGTTAGATAAAAAAAATGACTAAAGAGTAAAGACGGTTAGAAATTTAAACTAAAATGATGAATTCATAATGGAATTAAAACTAATTTGTGACTGCACGGGAAAGACCACAAGGTTAACTTCACTTAACAATATATATATACTTCTCAATACCAAATTCTATAAATTAATCAATTGATAGATCTTAACATAAAAAGGCCAACAAATAATAAAGCATAGAGATGGATAAAATGCATAAAAAACTACACACATACAATTCAATACAGTGAACACACAGTAAACAATAAATGAAATTCTATATCTCTCCCATGTTCTTGTACCTAGAACTTGTTGGACTGTAGATAATTGACGATAGCCTTGTCCAAATGGAAAGCCTTAACAAGAACATCACTATCTATATCCGGCGTAGCCCCAAACACCGCATTAGCAACGGTTATGAGTCCTGGATTCTGGCTGCTAAGTGCTGCAATGGCCACAGCATTGCCATACCCAACATTTCTCTGGTAATGGACGAGCCCTATGGGGAACACAAACGCATCACCCTTCTGTAGAACCACCCTGAAGTGGCGGTTTTCGGGGTTGGAAGTGACGAATCCAACCTCTAAGGCGCCATCGAGAACGGTTAAAATCTCGGTGGCGCGAGGGTGCATGTGAGGAGGGTTAATTCCCCATGGAGCGTAGTCAATGCGAGCCATGGAGATGCCGAGAGTGTTCAACCCTGGAAGCTGAGTTGCGAAGACTGGTGTCACTTTTGAGCCATTAGGGTTTGTGGTGTTGCCTGCTGTGTGAAGACCGCTGAAGAAGAAGTCGTTTGCTTCAACAAGTTTTGGATCCTTGCATGCCAAACCGTTCACTAACACTGCCACAATTGATCAATGGGTACAATGTTAGAATCTTGCACTACTTCTCTCTGTGTATAAACTATAAACTTTTGTAAACCCTAAACAAGGAGTCATGTTATAGTTACCACTTACCTTAAACTTTTGGGATAGATTAGAGTAAATTCCACTTTATTCCTCTAATATTTTATAAAATTACACAAACTCTTAAGTCATATATATTAATTCCTTTAATTTTTATAAATATACACTAACATCACCCTTATTCATTATAGATTACGCTGACTCATCATTACCTTAATTATTTGAAAAACATTAATTATCCTGTGTTTTCTTTAAAAAAATGTGTAATTTCAATAATTTTATGAAATTTCAAGAATAGTTTGTATAATTTACTCATAATATATATATATATATATATATATATATATATATATATATATATATATATATATATATATATATTAATTTGCCCACAAAACATTAAGCTTAGTTCAATGCCTATTTTTAAATAAAAAATGTCATAATTTATGAATTTCTAGTATGCAATCCTCTTATATATGCAAGAGTGAAAAATTATCTTGTCTTCCTTTTATTTATGTTGAGTTGCGGGAAATACAAAGTTTAGAATTTAAAATAAAATGCCAAGATAATTAGGTGTCACTAAAAGGACAATTAATATATATGTGCATTTGCTATACCTTGCCCTTTTGGGTCTGCCACACAGAAATCTTGGAGAGCACTATTATCAGCTGCTAAAGCAACTGATGAAAGTGAAAGAGCTAAAACTGCCACCAACAACGAGAGATTAGCCATTTGACAAGAATGTAAAAACCCCTAGTGGGGTTTGTAGTGACAAGAATTATATGTGCTAGCAATGTGTGTTGTAGTATTAATTGGTTATTGGTGGATGAATATAGCATTGCATTAAGCCCTATTTATAAACCAATATATAGAAACAAATATGCCGCCCTAATTAAGAACAGAATTGGCCATGCAAAGATTGGTTTCAATAATATTTTTTATCTTAAAAAAACAGAACAGAATTGGTCGTCATGTTTGAAGTGGTAAGAAAAACATTAGTGATTGGTTTTGCTCAAGCTAGCGTGTGTACTACGGATTATAATGCCGGTGATGCTGCCATTCGGCTAGTCATTTACAAAAGAATCTTTAATTGATTAATTAATTTAGTTGAAACAGCTAACTCTTCCATTTGTAAAGAACATTCTAAAAGTAGAATGCGAGTGACCAATAAAATAAGATTATAGTGTATTCTAAATGGATCACAACCGTATCTATTTGGGGTTGGAGCTGTTGTACGTACGTATTGGAGAGAAAAAAATTGGTATTAATTACTTTATCGGCCTTTTGGCTAAGATCAAGTGTACGTAATTATGTATCCGAGGAGAAACTTCGCATGTCTAGTAGATTTTATTTGGTACAATGCAATCAATGGTAGTCAGAAAAAGTAGGGGAAAAGGGCTTGTTGAAGGTTGGAAATATAATTAATAAATATAAAACACAAAAAAGAAATCTTTCATTTTTTCTCTTCTGTGAGTCATATTTTGAAAACAAGTTCATAAGTCATAATAATATCAAATGTTTTTCTTGATTTGTATTAATTAGAGTTCTTTGGGCTTAATAGCACATGTTTGTCTATTAATTTGAAGGTTGTTTCTGTTAATTTTATTGAAGATATGTATGAGAAAGTCTGAAACATTTTCTTATTATTATCTGGTTGAGGTTTTGAACTTTATTTTCGTAATTTGTAGAGGTTTAATTTTAATAGCTTATAAACATTATCATTAAATAATAATTCTAAAAATATTTTACTTAATATAATTATTCAAATTTACATAGAGATAATTACAAAGGGAGAACCCAAAAACCTGATCGAGGCTGTGCTGCAAGTGCAAGGTTTTCACCCAAAAAGTTACCAATTATATACACGTGCAGGCTGAGCAAAAAAATTAAAGGGAAATGAAATTTCGTATTCTGAAAGTTACGTTTGGCCCTTCCCAAATTTAATTCTACGCCTCACTTCTAATTATGCGGATGCCAAAGGATATTTCCTAGGTGTGTCTTTTTTTCTTTTATTTTTTTCATCTCTCTCCTTCTCATTTTACTGTTTTCATTGCCCAACCAATTATGATTCAAGAGATGATGATGAATGATATGAACAAAAACCAAGATCTGGTGAACACATGTTTTGTTTTTTACCTTTTTTTGCCGAAATAAGTTTTTTCAAGAGTTAAAAGTTTTAACTTTCTCAGAAACTAAAGTTTGAAGGTGATATAATTTTGCCGATAAAAATAAAAGTGATACAATTTTAATAGTTTCAGAAAATAGTTTCCAAAACATATCAAATAAATTTT